>NW_027325362.1:198001-320501 GCF_036924035.1 Leuresthes tenuis | reverse complement strand
TTTTCACACTGTGTTCGTCTCAGTTCCTGCTGTTCGGGGACGGTAACGTTTACTCGATGGAGACGGAGACTCCGACAGCCGAAGACATCCAGCTGCTGAAAAAGACTGTGGAGAGCGAGGCCTCGCAGGTGCTCACACACGTGCACACACACGTGCACACGGTTTATATGATTAGCTCTCTCAAAGTTTAATACTTGATCCTCTGAACCCGTGGAGCACGGGGTTAGGGTTAGGGTCGACATTTCAGTTTATCAAATGAATTCATTGTTACTCAGAGAGCTGCTTCTCAGAGTTTCGTCCTTTTCTTAAAAGTTCTGAACTCAGAAAACTGTCCAAGTTTGATAAAAGTTAGATTTATTACATTTACGCTGATCTCAGCGATCAGCAGAACCGCTGACAGGAATGACCCTCCGACCTCTGACCTCTGACCTCAGGCTATCTTCCCAAACTGTTGGATTCAGCAACATGATGAAGGTTAACAGGTGAATCACCTGAAAAGGTGTGAGAACAGATCCACAACATTCTGAATGTGAAGGAAATGTAAATAAATAATGTTTCCTATTTGTTGATGATGTCATAAATGGGGCTGAGTTTAGGTTCTTGTCCGTCTGTCCTCAGGGTCTGAAGGATCTGAAGAAGGACAAAGTCCTGATGAGGAGGAAATCGGAGCTGCCGCAGGACGTCTACACCATCAAAGCTCTGGAGGCCCACAAGAGAGCCGAGGAGTACCTGACAGCCAATCAGGAGGCTCTCTGACCGGGACCCTCCCAGCCTGGCTCCGCCCCCCTGCCGCAGTCATTGCTGCCGTGGAGAATCGGGTCGGGACAGAGCTGATGCTGTGTTCAAGAAAAAATAACAAAAGAAACTCAGCTCTGCCCCCTGGTGGCCGACAACAAGTAGGACTCTGTAGAAGCTCCGTCCGTCCGTCCGCGTGCCGTTAGTGTGTCAGCGCTCCACTGTGATTGGACATCAGCTTCACGTCGCACTAACACGCCTCCACCTGCCACTGCTTTGTGTGGGCGCCACCGTCACACTGCAGGGCGCCGTCAGCTCGCCGTGACGACCTGCACGCTCATACGGTTACAGACAATGTGTCGGGGTTCAAGTTCTTCTGATGACATCATTTACCTGCCACAGGTGTCGCTGCTTTTCCACACTCACTGCATGACATCATCAGGAAACGCCCACTGAAACCTGGACGCTGTGGGCGGGGCCACTTTGAGTTTCACTCAAAGCTGCGTTCGTGTTGAACTTTGACCTTTCTGCTGCAGAAGTTTGCTCAGAAGCATCCTGCAGCCGAAGCGTCCCTGAACGCAGCGTCTCTGGGTCAGAATGTGTTCTGCCTCCTGTGGTGGAAACAGCTGCTGCTTTGTCCCACTGCACCTGAACGCAGCGTCTCTGGGTCAGAATGTGGGTGGTTCTGCCTCCTGTGGTGGAAACCGCTGCTGCTTTGTCCCACTGCACCTGAAAGCAGCGTCTCTGGGTCAGAATGTGTTCTGCCTCCTGTGGTGGAAACAGCTGCTGCTTTGTCCCACTGCACCTGAACGCAGCGTCTCTGGGTCAGACTGTGTTCTGCCTCCTGTGGTGGAAACCGCTGCTGCTTTGTCCCACTGCACCTGAACGCAGCGTCTCTGGGTCAGAATGTGGGTGGTTCTGCCTCCTGTGGTGGAAACCGCTGCTGCTTTGTCCCACTGCACCTGAACGCAGCACAGAGGAAGACGGAGACCCACCCCCTCCACCTGAGACTGATGGGCACAACGAGTCCAATCAGGAAGCTGCCCCGGCTGCCCAGCTGAGGGCGCCACCGTCAGCCAATGAGAGAGGGCCTGTCTGAATGCTGTCACACAGGAGGTGGCGCCCTCTTCCGAGGGCGTCCTCCTTCAATCGGATGCAGCGCAGACGCCGGGTCACCCCGACTCGACACTGTGATGTCACGCCGCTGCTGTCTGTGACACAGATTCTGATCACCTGATCGATCAGCCTCAGAAACAGGAAGTCTGAGCGTTCAGCGTCTGGGCTGCAGCGAACAGAACCTCAGCTGGTGAACGGACCTGCAGGCGTCCTGTTTGTTCTGAAGTCAGAGCTCAGGTCATGATGTCTGACTTCCTGTCTGACCACAGAGAACATCACCGGCGCTGTTTCTAAACTGTTGTGAACGCTCTGTGGCACCGAACCACTGATCCAGGGGAGATAAATCTCCTGACTGTGTTCAGTTGGTCTGTTTGGGCCCCATAACCCCGCCCCCGGTACCATAACCCCGCCCCCAGTACCATAACCCCGCCCCCGGTACCATAACCCCGCCCCCAGTACCATAACCCCACCCAAGGGACCATAACCCCGCCCCATCATCATAACCCCGCCCCCGGTACCATAACCCCGCCCCTAGTACCATAACCCCGCCCCATCATCATAACCCCGCCCCCAGTACCATAACCCCACCCCAGGCACCATAACCCCGCCCCCAGTACCATAACCCAGCCCCCGGTACCATAACCCCGCCCCCAGTACCATAACCCCACCCAAGGGACCATAACCCCGCCCCATCATCATAACCCCGCCCCCAGCACCATAGCCCCTAGTACCATAACCCCGCCCCCGACGCATAACCCCAGCACCATAGCCCCAAGCACCATAACCCCGCCCCATCATCATAACCCCGCCCCTAGTACCATAACCCCGCCCCCAGCACCATAGCCCCTAGTACCATAACCCCGCCCCCAACGCATAACCCCAGCACCATAACCCCGCCCCCAGTACCATAACCCCGCCCCCAGCACCATAACCCCGGCACCATAACCCCGCCCTCAGCACCATGACCCCGCCCCATCATCATAACCCCGCCCTCAGCACCATAACTCCGCCCCCGGCACCATAACCCCGCCCTCAGCACCATAGCCCCGCCCCCGGCCCGGCCCTGGAACGGTTCTGTTTCTTCACACCCAAATTAAAGAAAGTGCAGAATTAGATTCAGAAACACGGCGGAGAGGAGTCATGTGACGGCTCCATCGCTCAGAGCAGCAGAGGTCACATGACCTTCAAACTTCCAGAAACGGCTGATCGCCGTTTACAACTCAGACTGAAAACAGCCGTAAGGTCATGACATCATCAAACCCTCAGTGGTTGATATGAGCTGCCATGGCCACGCCCATCCACTGTCATCACGCCAGCTTCTTCTTCTTCATCAGTGCTCTTCCTGCTGAGTGGGCGTGTCCTCCACAGATCCAGCTGTCCGCCACAATCAGAGACCGTTCCATTGGGTGGGATTTTGTCCCCCCCCCACAGCTGGACAAAATGGCCACCTGAGCGTTGGTGTGATGGAGGTTCGCGAACCCGTCTGGGAGCGGACGTTGGACACCTGATGACGAAGCTGAGGTCACCTGACACTACAAGCTGAACAGCTTCCTGTCACCAGCTGTTTGTACAGATGTTCATGTATGTACAGAACAAAATAAAAGAATCCCGTTGACCCGTTTCACCTCTTTGTTTTTCTTCTTTTCAGTGTGAATTTGTGCTACTGGTTCGGTCCAAACTCAAGCAGCTGTGAGCAGATTTAGAGTCCGGATCAGCCTCATTTCTTTCTTTATTCCCCTAAAAACAGGAAGCAGCTGCAGAGATTCACTGAAACATGTTGAAACCTGAACATAAACCCAGAATCTGAGGCAGAACCAGAGTTTTTCTCAGTTCTCAGCAGCTTTAAAGTGAATCTCTGGTCTGAGCTCCTTTATTCTCCAACACAGCCTGAACCCTCTGAGACAAGCTTTCTGTCATTTCTTTAAGGAGTCTTCAGGAATAGTTCTCCAGGCTTCTTGAAGGACATCCCAAAGCTCTTCTTTGGATGTGGGCTGCCTTTTGTTCCGTTCTCTGTCAGATGATCCCACACTGCTTCAATAATGTTGAGGTCCGGGCTCTGGGGAGGATTCATCCCTCCATAAGACCTGTTGCCACTGATTTTCAGTCCACTTCTTGTGTCATTTGGCACAGCTCAGCCTTTTCTCCCTGTTTCCCTTCCTTAAGAACGGCTTCTTGACAGCCACCCTTCCATGGAGCCCATTTCTGATGAGGCTTGGGCCAACAGTAGATGGATCAGCTGAAGGTCCAGATGCATCTCTCAGGTCCTGTCAGGTCACAGCTGGATTTTTTCCTCTTTCTTAAGGACATCACTTTCAGATCCTGTTCATCTGCTGGAGATAGTTTTTTAGGCCTGACACTTCTTCTTCTGTCCTCCACTTGTCCAGTTTCCTCAAATGTTTTAAGGACACACTGCACACCATGCTGAGATATGCCAAGTTTTCAGCTAATAGCTCTTTGGGAATCACCTTGTTGCTGCAGAAATCCTATTTTCTGTCTGTCAAACTGTGTTTTCTTTGCTGTTTTTCATAGATGCAGCTAAAGAAATGGGAACAAATGATGTGTCTTTGTGACAAAGTGCCTAAAGATCCAGTTTAAAATGGCTTCTTTGCTTCTGTTTCTGTAAGAAATCAGGACTCTGGGCCTGAAACCTGAACAATGATCTGAAATTGCCAAGAAACCAGATTCGACACCGTCTGTCCCAACAGAAACGATCAAACTGGGACCGACCGGCTGCTGAGGGCGGGTTCATCTGTGATGACCAATCAGACTCAGAATTACATCATTTAAAATCAAGTTTTTCATGTTTCAACAGAACATTTGGGTGAAAAAATTAGTGAAGACGAAACTGTCTTTGCTGACATTTTATAAAGAATATTGATCGATCAGGAGACTGTTCACTTCCTGTTACAGCAACCAAACATGATTGATTGATCAGGACAGAAAACTGAAACAATTATTAATAACATTCATAAATGTATTGATTATTGATTAACTGGAATCCTTTTGGTGTTCTGGTCTACCGACTCAGCTGAAAACTTAAAAGGTCCAAATTACATGAACACTGAGTGTAGAACCAGAACCAGCTGTGGGTCCGGTTTCACTCGGGTCAGACTTCCACACGTCCCTGCTGCGTTCAAGTTCCACTGCAGCATGTTCAGGCTGAGAACGGTGTGTTCAGGGACTGCTGGTGTGGGTCAGGGTGGGGATTTGGTCGTGTTGTGTTCAGAGTCCAGGTGATAGTTTCATTCAGGATCCATGTTGTGGTGCGTTCAGGGTCCTTGGTCATGGTCCATGATGAGTTCATGGTCCCGGGACATTGCCGCGGCGGGGCAGGCGCAGGGCAGCGGCGCTCTCCCGGCTCTGCAGCGTGTGCTGGACCATGTCCTTCCACTGGTCGTCAGAGATCTCTTGAGCCCACGGCGGCACGCCGAGAGACGGCAGCGCCACGGTCGCCATCGTCCTCTTCACCAACTCCACGTGGTCTGCATGCAGACAGGAAGTGGTGTAAGTAGAGAGGAAGTGATGTAAGCAGACAGGAAGTAGTGTAAGCGGACAGGAAGTAGTGTAAGCAGAGAGGAAGTGATGTAAGCAGAGAGGAAGTGATTTAAGCAAACAGGAAGTGATGTAAGCAAACAGGAAGTGGTGTAAGCAGAGAGGAAGTGCTGTAAGCAGACAGGAAGTGCTGTAAGCAGAGAGGAAGTGATTTAAGCAAACAGGAAGTGGTGTAAGCAAACAGGAAGTGATGTAAGCAGACAGGAAGTGGTGTAAGCAGAGAGGAAGTGATGTAAGCAGACCGGAAGTAGTGTAAGCGGACAGGAAGTGGTGTAAGCAGAGAGGAAGTGATGTAAGCAGACAGGAAGTGGTGTAAGAAGACAGGAAGTGGTGTAAGAAGACAGGAAGTAATGCAAGCAGACAGGAAGTGATGTAAGCAGACAGGAAGTGGTGTAAGTAGAGAGGAAGTGGTGTAAGTAGAGAGGAAGTGGTGTAAGCAGACACGAAGTGATGTAAGCAGAGAGGAAGTGATGTAAGCAGACCGGAAGTGGTGTAAGCGGACAGGAAGTGGTGTAAGCAGAGAGGAAGTAATGTAAGCAAACAGGAAGTGGTGTAAGCAGACACGAAGTGATGTAGGCAAACAGGAAGTGGTGTAAGCAGACAGGAAGTGGTGTAAGCAGACAGGAAGTGGTGTAAGCAGACAGGAAGTGCTGTAAGTAGAGAGGAAGTGATGTAAGCAGACAGGAAGTGGTTTAGGCAGACAGGAAGTGGTGTAAGCAGACAGGAAGTGGTGTAAGCAGACAGGAAGTGGTTTAGGCAGACAGGAAGTGGTGTAAGCAGACAGGAAGTGGTTTAGGCAGACAGGAAGTGGTGTAAGCAGACAGGAAGTGGTGTAAGCAGACAGGAAGTGGTTTAGGCAGACAGGAAGTGGTGTAAGCAGACAGGAAGTGGTGTAAGCAGACAGGAAATGCTGTAAGTAGAGAGGAAGTGATGTAAGCAGACAGGAAGTGGTGTAAGCAGACAGGAAGTGGTGTAAGCAGACAGGAAGTGGTTTAGGCAGACAGGAAGTGGTTTAGGCAGACAGGAAGTGGTGTAAGCAGACAGGAAGTGCTGTAAGTAGAGAGGAAGTGATGTAAGCAGACAGGAAGTGATGTAAGCAGACAGGAAGTGGTGTAGGCAGACAGGAAGTGGTTTAGGCAGACAGGAAGTGGTTTAGGCAGACAGGAAGTGGTGTAAGCAGACAGGAAGTGTTGGACTGAACACAGGACAGGTGGGCATCTCACCTGCGTCCATGGGGATGGAGGCTCGGCTCCTCTGGGCTGCTGCCCCCTCAGGATCCTCCTCCTCGTCGCTGTCTGGAGACGGAGCTTCTGGGAGGTGGAGGCCCATCACCTGCAGGGAAGTACAGGTAAGACAGGTGACAGACGAAGTGCAGCTCTTCTGTTCCCGGGCAGATTCAGTTGTTTATTTTATTCAGTTTTATTTATATAGAACAACTTCAGTTTGTCTGAATTTAAAAGCAGAAAGTTCTGAGTCATCCAGGTCTTTATGTCTTTAAGACAGGCTTGTAGTCTGACCAACCTGTAGGTTTCATCTGGTTTCATAGATAAGTACAGCTGAGTATCATCAGCATAGCAATGGGACTTTATGCCATGCTGTCTGATAATGTTACCTAATGGAAGCATGTACAAAGTAAAAAGAATCGGTCCAAGCACAGAACCCTGAGGAACTCCATGACTTACTCCAATGTGTGAGGAAGATTCTTCATTTACAAGAACAAACTGGAATCTATCAGATAAATATGACTTAAAGCAGCCTAATGCAGTTCCTTTAATCCCAATAACATGTTCAAGTCTCTGTAACAGAATGCTGTGATCGATCGGATCAAATGCAGCTCTGAGATCCAACAGGACAAGAAACAAGTCCGCTATCAGAGGCTAAGAGGAGATCATTGGTAACTTTCACCAGTGCTGTTTCTGTGCTATGATGCACTCTGAATCCTGACTGAAACTCTTCAAACAGATTATTTCTATGTAAATGATCACAAAGTTGAGCTGCAACTATTTTTTCAAGAACTTTAGACAAAAAAGGGAGATTGGATATAGGTCGATAATTAGCCAACACTTCTGAATCAAGAGTAGGTTTTTTAAGTAAAGGTTTAATTACAGCAACCTTAAAAGTCTGAGGTACATATCCTGTCAACAAAGACCGATTGATCAAATCCAATATGGAAGTATTGATTAACCTGCTTGAACAGTCTGGTTGGGTCTAAAATAAGCTGTTAGCTCACCTCTATCCTCTGCTGCACCTGCTGCATCTGCTCAGCGGGGGAGGCTGCCTCCCCCCCCTCCCCCCCGTCCTCTTCCTCCTCCTCCTCCTCCAGCTGCTCGCCCCCATTGAGCCCATCCGGCTCCTGGTTCAGAGGCTGGTAGTAGTACCCACCGCCACTCGCCTCCTCTTCCTCTTCTTCATCCAGCTCCATCTCCCCCCCCTCCTCCCCCCCGCTCCACACCGCTCCCCCCGGCAGCAACCCCCCCTCCACTGGACGCTGCTCCTCCCCCAACTCGTCCTCAGAGCTCGGCAAGACTCGCTCCGGTCCCATCGCTGAGGTCCAGAGAGACATCCACAGAGAGGGAGGCCCTGGGGAGACGGGGGAGACAGGGTGAGATACTGAGGGTCAGGGTGAGATACTGTGGGACAGGGTGAGATACCGAGGGACAGGGTGAGATACCGAGGGACAGGGTGAGATACCGAGGGACAGGGTGAGATACTGTGGGACAGGGTGAGATACCGAGGGACAGGGTGAGATACCGAGGGACAGGGTGAGATACCGAGGGACAGGGTGAGATACTGTGGGACATTACACCGGGTCAGAACAGGGTGAGATACCGAGGGACAGGGTGAGATACTGAGGGACAGGGTGAGATACTGAGGGACAGGGTGAGATACTGAGGGACAGGGTGAGATACTGTGGGACATTACACCGGGTCAGAACAGGGTGAGATACTGAGGGACAGGGTGAGATACTGAGGGACAGGGTGAGATACTGAGGGACAGGGTGAGATACCGAGGGACAGGGTGAGATACTGTGGGACATTACACCGGGTCAGAACAGGGTGAGATACCGAGGGACAGGGTGAGATACTGAGGGACAGGGTGAGATACCGAGGGACAGGGTGAGATACTGAGGGATATCACACCGGGTCAGAACAGGGTGAGATACTGAGGGACAGGGTGAGATACTGAGGGACAGGGTGAGATACTGTGGGACAGGGTGAGATACTGTGGGACAGGGTGAGATACCGAGGGACAGGGTGAGATACTGAGGGACAGGGTGAGATACCGAGGGACAGGGTGAGATACTGTGGGACATTACACCGGGTCAGAACAGGGTGAGATACCGAGGGACAGGGTGAGATACTGTGGGACATTACACCGGGTCAGAACAGGGTGAGATACCGAGGGACAGGGTGAGATACTGAGGGACAGGGTGAGATACCGAGGGACAGGGTGAGATACTGAGGGATATCACACCGGGTCAGAACAGGGTGAGATACTGAGGGACAGGGTGAGATACCGAGGGACAGGGTGAGATACCGAGGGACAGGGTGAGATACTGAGGGATATCACACCGGGTGAGATACTGTGGGACAGGGTGAGATACTGTGGGACAGGGTGAGATACCGAGGGACAGGGTGAGATACCGAGGGACAGGGTGAGATACCGAGGGTCAGGGTGAGATACCGAGGGACAGGGTGAGATACCGAGGGTCAGGGTGAGATACCGAGGGTCAGGGTGAGATACCGAGGGTCAGGGTGAGATACCGAGGGACAGGGTGAGATACCGAGGGACAGGGTGAGATACCGTGGGACAGGGTGAGATACCGAGGGACAGGGTGAGATACCGAGGGACAGGGTGAGATACTGTGGGACAGGGTGAGATACCGAGGGACAGGGTGAGATACTGAGGGATATCACACCGGGTCAGAACAGGGTGAGATACTGAGGGACAGGGTGAGCTACTGTGGGACAGGGTGAGATACCGAGGGACAAGGTGAGATACCGAGGGACAGGGTGAGATACTGTGGGACAGGGTGAGATACCGAGGGACAGGGTGAGATACTGTGGGACAGGGTGAGATACCGAGGGACAGGGTGAGATACTGAGGGATATCACACCGGGTCAGAACAGGGTGAGATACTGAGGGACAGGGTGAGCTACTGTGGGACAGGGTGAGATACCGAGGGACAAGGTGAGATACCGAGGGACAGGGTGAGATACTGTGGGACAGGGTGAGATACTGAGGGACAGGGTGAGATACCGAGGGACAGGGTGAGATACCGAGGGACAGGGTGAGATACCGAGGGACAGGGTGAGATACCGTGGGACAGGGTGAGATACCGAGGGACAGGGTGAGATACTGTGGGACAGGGTGAGATACTGTGGGACAGGGTGAGATACTGAGGGATATCACACCGGGTCAGAACAGGGTGAGATACTGAGGGACAGGGTGAGATACTGTGGGACAGGGTGAGATACTGAGGGACAGGGTGAGATACCGAGGGACAGGGTGAGATACCGAGGGACAAGGTGAGATACCGAGGGACAGGGTGAGATACTGTGGGACAGGGTGAGATACCGAGGGACAGGGTGAGATACCGAGGGACAGGGTGAGATACCGTGGGACAGGGTGAGATACCGTGGGACAGGGTGAGATACCGAGGGACAGGGTGAGATACCGAGGGACAGGGTGAGATACTGTGGGACAGGGTGAGATACTGTGGGACAGGGTGAGATACTGAGGGATATCACACCGGGTCAGAACAGGGTGAGATACTGAGGGACAGGGTGAGATACTGAGGGATATCACACTGGGTCAGAACAGGGTGAGATACTGAGGGACAGGGTGAGATACTGAGGGACAGGGTGAGATACCGAGGGACAGGGTGAGATACCGAGGGACAGGGTGAGATACCGAGGGTCAGGGTGAGATACTGAGGGACAGGGTGAGATACTGAGGGACAGGGTGAGATACCGAGGGACAGGGTGAGATACTGTGGGACAGGGTGAGATACCGAGGGACAGGGTGAGATACTGTGGGACAGGGTGAGATACTGAGGGATATCACACCGGGTCAGAACAGGGTGAGATACTGAGGGACAGGGTGAGATACTGTGGGACAGGGTGAGATACTGAGGGATATCACACCGGGTCAGAACAGGGTGAGATACTGAGGGACAGGGTGAGATACTGAGGGATATCACACCGGGTCAGAACAGGGTGAGATACTGAGGGACAGGGTGAGATACTGTGGGACAGGGTGAGATACTGAGGGACAGGGTGAGATACCGAGGGTCAGGGTGAGATACAGAGGGTCAGGGTGAGATACCGAGGGACAGGGTGAGATACCGAGGGACAGGGTGAGATACCGAAGGATATCACACCGGGTCAGAACAGGGTGAGATACTGAGGGATATCATACCGGGTCAGAACAGGGTGAGATACCGAGGGATATCACACCGGGTCAGAACAGGGTGAGATACTGAGGGACAGGGTGAGATACTGAGGGATATCACACCGGGTCAGAACAGGGTGAGATACTGAGGGACAGGGTGAGATACCGAGGGATATCACACCGGGTCAGAATAGGGTGAGATACCGAGGGTCAGGGTGAGATACTGAGGGACAGGGTGAGATACTGAGGGATATCACACCGGGTCAGAACAGGGTGAGATACTGAGGGACAGGGTGAGATACTGAGGGATATCACACCGGGTCAGAACAGGGTGAGATACTGAGGGACAGGGTGAGATACTGTGGGACAGGGTGAGATACTGAGGGACAGGGTGAGATACCGAGGGTCAGGGTGAGATACCGAGGGACAGGGTGAGATACTGAGGGATATCACACCGGGTCAGAACAGGGTGAGATACTGAGGGATATCACACCGGGTCAGAACAGGGTGAGATACCGAAGGATATCACACCGGGTCAGAACAGGGTGAGATACTGAGGGATATCACACCGGGTCAGAACAGGGTGAGATACCGAGGGATATCACACCGGGTCAGAACAGGGTGAGATACTGAGGGATATCACACCGGGTCAGAACAGGGTGAGATACTGAGGGATATCACACCGGGTCGGGACACTGAGAGGAGAGACACTCGTTGGATGATAACTGTTGGACATTAGCTCCGCTTGTTGCTCAGGGCGGTTCGGTCAGTCCGCAGGCTGTTGGTTCCGCTCCGGTTCTGCCTGCTGCTGATGTGGTTCTGTTAGAGCCGGAGTGTGGGACTGACCCACGGGTAAGTGATGGTGATGATGATGGCCAACAGCTGGAGCGGCTAACTGCTGTTTGTTCCACCCTGACAGGCTGTTTGATTGTGTGTGCGTGCGTGTGTGCGTGCGTGTGTGAGTGTGTGTGTGTACGTCAGAGTCAGAGAAACACGTCTCCACAGGTGAGTCTTACCTGTCTGTTCGTCTTTCTGTCCGTTGCCGCTGTCGTTAGTTGTTAGCCACTGCTGCTAGCTGAAGCTGCCGCTCGAGCACTTCCGTATACGTCACGACGTCACAGTTTACGTACGACTGATCAGGTGCAGTTGGTCCCATGGACGGGTCCCTAATCTATTTATTTAAAATTTGTAAACATGTGGGTCTCGTCAGGACCAACTGTATCTGATCGATAGATTATAGAACTTTAATTTAAAAAACTAAAACTAATTTAAAAAATTTTTATCATTTTTGTTATCATGATGACGAAAATCAGAGAGGATTTAGAAACCTTAGCCGGAAGTGACGTCAGAAGGAAAGGTCATGAAGCAGACAAGAGGTGTTACTCTGATATTTTCAGGTCCAAGCTGGTTTTATTTTTCACCGAGTATATATTGTAAAAATATTGAACGTATAAAATCTCATATGAAGTTACGCTAAGGGTGACGTCACAGGATGAAGGTCAAAGACAATCTGAAATCGATCAGGCTTAAACTGTTGATTGTCTGCTCCTGGTTTTATTTGGAAAGCATCTAAATTCAGCCTGTTCAGGTCATTTTAATGCATGTACAAGAACTATTAAGGTATTTTCAGTTTTATTTCCAGATTAAAAACAAATCAAACAGAGATGATATTGTTATTCTTGATGTTGGTGACTCGTGAGCCGCTGTCTGTCGCTGCTTTGGGTCCCGGGATTCGGCTCAGAGTGAGCCCTCCTCCCGCTCCTCTCTCTGGGTCTCATAGTAACGGTCACCTGCAGAAACACACCGGGACTCACGAGCTCACACCGACCGACAGACCTCCTGCCCGGCTGCAGGGCAGCGACCCTCCACCTGCCTCTCTTCCGCCAGTCAAATCCGATCAATCGATACCCAGGTCGATCGGCACCGATATTCTCCGCTATGGATCAGAACCGGCGCGTGGCCTGCGGCGGGATCAGCCAATGATGACATCAGCGCGTGACAGTCTCGACTGTCCCCGCGTGAGCTGATCGATCACTCATCAGGTTAATTAGTTACCTCAATGCAAAGCTGATTAGAGAACATGATTAGTAGATCAATACTTAATATTCAGTGAGTATTGATTAGCTCTGAAACATGTTTGATCACCTGAGCCAACATGATCAGTTTTACTCGGGCTGGAAATTGATCCGGAGAGCTGAAACTATTCTATCAAAACTGAGCTTTATCAATAAGTTCTTGATAATTTAAGCTGCAGATTGATTGTCAGATGAAGTTCTGGAGTCAGTTGGACCTGCTGGTCGGCAGGTGGTGTCAGGTGACTGAAGACTGGCCAATCGGAGGTGATGAGGTCATGCTTTGTTCCCACAGGTGACCCGGTCCTCCTGGTTCTGTCCAGATGCTGCCGGCCTCCATCCAGATCACGGGGGAGCTGCTGTCGGCGGCCGAGGTTCAGGACATCTGTGAGAGTCTGAAGGAGGACGGCGTGCGCCTGCTGTCGGTCCGCGGCTGCCAGCTGTCCGACCGTGAATTCGGCCGTGTCTGCCGCAGCGTCGCTGAGTCACGCTCCCTCGCTCAGCTCAACCTCAATCTGGGCGTGGTCTCCAGCATCAGCCGCACGCGACACCTGGCCGACGCCCTGAAGACCAACCGCTCCCTGCAGACCCTCTTGTGAGTAGCCTGCTCCTGATTGGCCGATAAGTCAGCTAAAAAACGTCATGACCACAGTGACTGGTCTCTTTGTCCCCGCCCCCCAGTCTCCATGGAAGCCCGCTGCTGGACGCCGGCTTGGTGACCCTAAACCCGGCCCTGTCGACCCACCCGGCCCTGGTCTGCCTGGACCTGGGAGACTGCATGCTGGGAGACGAGGCGCTGGCCCTGATCTGTGGCATGCTGCCGCCTGACGGGGCGAAGTCAGGTAAGAACACCTGGGCTGGACCTGAGGTGTGGACACGGGTCCGGTGGTGCCGCAGGGCTCAGGTGCACGTGTTCCCCTGAGAGCGCACGCTGTGACGGAGGTCAGGGGTCAGGTGTTCCCCTGAGAGCGCACGCTGTGACGGAGGTCAGAGGTCAGGTGTTCCCCTGAGAGCGCACGCTGTGACGGAGGTCAGAGGTCAGGGTTCAGGTGTTCCCCTGAGAGCGCACGCTGTGATGGAGGTCAGAGGTCAGGGTTCAGGTGTTCCAGTGAGCGCACGCTGTGACGGAGGTCAGAGGTCATGTGTTCCAGTGAGCGCACGCTGTGACGGAGGTCAGAGGTCAGGGTTTAGGTGTTCCAGTGAGCGCACGCTGTGACGGAGGTCAGAGGTCATGAGGCTGTTAGTTCTTACTGAAACTTCATCTCCACGTCCTTCCTTTGTGGGCGTCGCCCTCACTCTGCCGCTCAGGTGAATCCGCTGAGTCAGGTTCACCTGAGACCCGGCACCTGCTCTGCTTTCAGGCCCAGCCCGTGTTCTGGTGTCAGGAGCTCATTAAGCGACTGAATTAGTAAAGAGATCACAGAGGCTCTGTTACCTCAGAGTGAGGTCATCACCTGCTGCTGCAGCACACAGCAGTGCATTCTGGGGGATCTAACCCCTCGGATCAGACCACACCTGTAACAGGTGGCTGTGTGTGTTTGGGCAGGTTTGAGGGAACTGACTCTGAGCGCTAACCCAGGAATCAGCTCCAAAGGCTGGGCTCGGCTCGCCATCGCCGCCGCCCACAGCTCGCAGCTCCGGGTTCTGAACCTGGACTACAACCTGCTGGGTAAGAACACAGACGTAGTTCTGTTCATGGGTCTGGCTCTGATGGCTCTGACGGTTCTGGTTCTGTCTGCAGGTGATCAGATCGCAGGGATGCTGGCGGTTGCCGTGGCGTCCAGTAGAACTCTGGAGGTTCTGGATCTGGAAGGAACTGGACTCACCAACCAGTCAGCACAGGTCAGCACTCATTTCTTCCTCCTCATCTCTGTCAGCACGACCCAGTTGGTGTGAAGTCCCGCAGAACTCTGGTACCAGGACCACAGAACCACCACTTTCCTGTTCTAAGGAGGCAGACCGGGTCTGCGGTTCCTACCGGATCAGGTTATTGATCGTCTCTCCTTCCTGCCTGCTGTTCACAGATAACCAGCGTGGTTCTGTTGGTTAGTTAAACCAGCTAACCTGGAAATAACCAGTTGGACCCACGGGTCAGAACCCAACGGATCTGTTGATCAAAGATGCTCCAACTTCTCACCACTCAGATCTTTGACATTCGGCCGTTTCTTGGTGATGATGTCAGACTGGCGTATGCGGTCACATGACCCAGAACCACGGCCAAACCCAACGGCACCAGAACCTCAGAACGCTGTGTGTTTGAGGCGTGAAATACGCGGTTGAGCTGGATCCAGCTGGCCAACCAGAGTGAGTCATGATGTCACTTATGACATCACGGCGGGACTTGTTAACCTGCCTGGTTCGATAAAGGTTAAATCAATAGAAATAAAGTAAAGGTCGTTTCAGCCCAAGTGAGCTGACGTATGGAGCCAGACACAATCTGGACCTTCGGGGGGTGGTTCTGAACTCTGGGCTGTAGTTCAGCAGGTTGTCCAGCAGGGGGAGACAGCACAGCTCTAACCACCTGACACCGTTTGCGTCGCTGCTGAGTGAATAAATAAAGTTTTGATCTGTGTGCAGGTGTTCCTGGACATGGTGGAGAACTTCCCGACCAGCCTGCGGGTTCTGGTTCTGGCAGAGAATGACATCAGTCCGGAGCTGCAGCAGCAGATCAGTGACCTTCTGTCCGAAGGAGAGGACGAGGACGACAGAGAGGCCCCGCCCCTGCTGCGAGCCCCCACCTCCAGCAGAGCTCTTCAGCCAATCAGAGAGAAGCACCAGCCCCCCACCTGGCTCCCCCACAGCAGTAAGGGTTGAACACCGTCCTCACCCCAAGACTCTCGCCCCTCCCCAAAGGACAGCCCCGCCCTCCACCTGTCCCCCTCCCCGCCCAGGTGTCCCCGGGTACCTGTCCAACAAACTGCTAGAAATGAGGTTCACTCCTCCAGTTCTGGTTCTGTTGGCCGTGTTTAACAAACTGGTTCCTGTGTGGTGTTTAGGTGTCCTCGGTAACAGTAGGAGCTTTGTGTTCTGAATAGTTGTGAAACTGCTAGTTAACGAGTTAACAAAGAGTAAAGCTGAAAATAATCTCAAATTTGATCAGTATCAGTTCCTCTGTGGTTCCTCTGTGGATCCTCCGTGGTTCCTCTGTGGTTCCTCCGTGGTTCCTCTGTGGATCCTCTGTGGTTCCTCTGTGGTTCCTCCGTGGATCCTCTGTGGTTCCTCCGTGGTTCCTCCGTGGATCCTCCGTGGTTCCTCTGTGGTTCCTCTGTGGATCCTCTGTGGTTCCTCTGTGGATCCTCTGTGGTTCCTCTCTGGATCCTCTGTGGTTCCTCTGTGGTTCCTCCGTGGATCCTCTGTGGTTCCTCCGTGGATCCTCTGTGGTTCCTCCGTGGATCCTCTGTGGTTCCTCCGTGGTTCCTCCGTGGATCCTCCGTGGTTCCTCTGTGGTTCCTCTGTGGTTCCTCTCTGGATCCTCTGTGGTTCCTCCGTGGATCCTCTGTGGTTCCTCCGTGGATCCTCCGTGGTTCCTCTGTGGTTCCTCTGTGGATCCTCCGTGGTTCCTCTGTGGATCCTCCGTGGTTCCTCTGTGGTTCCTCTGTGGATCCTCTGTGGTTCCTCTGTGGTTCCTCTGTGGATCCTCTGGGGTTCCTCTGGGGTTCCTCTGTGGATCCTCTGTGGTTCCTCTGGGGTTCCTCCGTGGTTCCTCTGTGGATCCTCTGTGGTTCCTCTGTGGTTCCTCTGTGGATCCTCTGTGGATCCTCTGTGGTTCCTCTGTGGATCCTCTGCGGTTCCTCCGTGGTTCCTCCGTGGATCCTCTGTGGTTCCTCTGTGGATCCTCCGTGGTTCCTCTGTGGTTCCTCTGTGGATCCTCTGGGGTTCCTCTGGGGTTCCTCTGTGGATCCTCTGTGGTTCCTCTGTGGTTCCTCTATGGTTCCTCTGTGGATCCTCTGTGGTTCCTCTGTGGATCCTCTGTGGATCCTCTGGGGTTCCTCCGTGGTTCCTCTGTGGATCCTCTGTGGATCCTCTGTGGTTCCTCTGTGGTTCCTCTGCGGTTCCTCTGTGGTTCCTCTGTGGATCCTCTGTGGTTCTTCACCCTCATCACAGGCAGCAACAAATCCAGAAAGTTTCTGCTCAGCTGATCACAAAGTGAAGCTAAAAACACACCAAATTTAAACTAAACGTGTTCTTGTTTATTTAAAGTTGAATAAATTAATCTTTGATTTGAAATTAATGATTCAAACTCACATTAATCAAATAAAGAATTAAACCAGTCAGAAGCAGTTACTGCTCCTCTGCTAAGCTAAGCAAAGCTAGTTAGCATTACTAATTCATCAAGATTAGTCTCTTTGTCCAAAAAGGATGCTGTATTATTTACATAAAATAAGTATTGTTGACATCAGTGTTACCAGTATTAACAGGTTAAATCTGTGAAACTATTTCTCCAATTTAAGAAAGAGAAAATGCACTTTTGCGTCTGCTGAAGCTAACCGAGCAGCTAGCTTCTGTCACTGTTTGTTTTCATTTCTCTAAAACACTTTGTGCTGTGATTGAAATGAGAAATTCAGTAAACTGGATCTATTTAGTTGTTGTTGCAGACTCTTTCAGCCCAATAGTTGATCAAATGCTGGAACTACGGAAGCCCAGAGGGAGCTAAAGAGAAAACACAGATAAAAATCTGGCAGAGCTGCTTTAGTTGATGAACAGAACATTAAAAAGTCCTTTTAGGAGAACCTCCCAGTTCCCTGAAGGATTTCAGATGTTCTGGTTAGATTAGCTGCAGCAGAGTTACAGACAGGAACACTGACTGTTGCCTGGTTACCTGGTTACCTGGTTACTTACTCTGAAATCCCTACGTCATGTGAAGAAATCCTGCGGTAAAAAGACCCTAAAATGACTTTCACAAAAAAGAGGGAACTTCCTCATTTTATTAGAACAAAGAAAAGGGTTCCTGTGGTCTGAAAGTGCCAACTGAGACATAGTGACCACTGCTCAGGTGAAAGAATGACCGTCAGACTCCGACAGCTCAGCTGGGAGTTCTTCTTCTGCTCAGTCGGGGTGAACATCGCTCTGTGCAGATGAGTGGAAGCTAATCGCGTTAAACCAGCAGGTGGAAACCTACAGTGCAGATCTAAACCGACTTTGAGCTGGTTCCATCCAAAACTTCCAGAAAGTTCAGAAAGATTTGATGCTCATGGACCATAAAAGCCCAGATCGAACCGGCTTCAGGCCTCAGATGGTCTGAGAACACCATGTTTGTAGTTTTTAGTCTTCGTTTAACCCTTTGAGTTTCCGTTTGATGAAGGCTTCAAGGTGACAGGTGGAATCAACACTGATCAGCTTCAGTTCCCTTAAAGGAGCAGCTCCAGCCCTGACAGACGGTTAGCTTAGCATAAACACTCCAAGCTAGTTTCTGTGTTAAAAGCACCGTAAATGTTCTTTTCTGCCTTTTGGCTGATTCCAAACTAACGAGAGTAAACGGGATGTGAAGGTGGTCTGGACCAAGAAGTGTGGTGTGAGGGTCTAAACGTGTCCTTCTTTGACCCCACAGACTCCGGACCCCAGATGGTCATGCTGACGTCAGGTCTAGGTGAGAGCTTATTGGCTGAGACTGAGATGTGACCCCTCCCACGAACACACTCACTTCCTGGTTTGAATGTTTGTTTCTCTGCTCTTCACCTGATTGCTTGTAGCCAATCACAGGCTGTGCATGGTCTGATGTAGCACCTGTACTTAGAAGGGGAGGGGCTTGCAGACAGGTGTGTTTTTTTTCTGATGAATGTACCTTCAGCTCTGTTGATTTGTTCTGCTGCTATGATGTCACAATAAAACTGTTTACAGCTTCGTATGAACCGAAGACTCTGATTGGTCCTTTTCTGAACAACACAAACAAACCCGAACACACGACCTGCGCTCGCCGCGGCGTTCAGCCTCACATCAAAGGGAGTTCTTCTCTCGACCCGCCTCTAAACGCCTTGTTTGCTGTCCAGGCTTTTCTCCCTCAACTGAGTGACATCACATGAAACACATTCGCTCTTACAGTCCAATCAGAGCACAGTTCGGGAGGCGTGTCTTCAGGAGGCGTGTCTTCGGGGGCTTGTCTTCAGGAGGCGTGTCTTCGGGGGCGTGTCTTCAGGAGGTGTGTCTTCAGGAGGTGTGTCTCCGAGAGGCGTGTCTTCAGGAGGCGTGTCTTCGGGGGCGTGTCTTCAGGAGGCGTGTCTTCGGGGGCTTGTCTTCAGGAGGCGTGTCTTCGGGAGGCGTGTCTTCAGGAGGCGTGTCTTCGGGGGCGTGTCTTCAGGAGGCGTGTCTTAAAGAGACAGACGCTGAAATGAGGCATGGAGGCAGAAGAGAGCAGTTTGTGGTGCTTTAATGTTCATTAATCAGCTTCATCATGACATAAAAAGATTAACAGTTCTGACAACCAAAAATACTCTGAATGTGAATTTATTCAAAGTTCTCAGAGCTGATGTCTGATGATCCCACAACGACCAGAACCAATTTGGAATAGTTTCAAACAGGTTATTGGTTGGTTTTAGACCTCTGGTTGTAACTAACTTCAGATTTCTGGTACTTTCAGACGAGCTTTGGAGCTTCTTGGAGGTGTTTCCATAGTTTCTCTGAGGACTCTTTGGGTCAGGCTATGTGCTGCAGAACTCCTGGTGGTTCCAGTGTGAGAGTCTGACCAGGTGTTGCATTGTCCTGGATCAGAACATCTCACATCCTCCTGTGAACAGCAGGGTGAAGCCTGACCGTGTGCTCAAAGGTCCGATGAACATGAATGAGAAGTTTACACCATTCAGGAAATGTTCTGGACATCAGAGAGTCTGTTGTCATGTGACAAAAGCTTCAATAAATAAACTGTACAATATTTACACAAACAGGCTTCAGACGACACTCAGAAACAGTTTGATTTATTCCTGTTGGTTTGACTTCAGACACGATGAACATGATCAGATCCGAGTCGGTTCAGGTTCAGGTTCAGGTTCTGGTTCTGGTTCAGGTTCAGGTTCTGGTTCAGGTTCAGGTTCAGGTTCTGGTTCAGGGTCAGGTTCTGGTTCAGGTTCTGGTTCAGGTTCTGGTTCTGGTTCTGGTTCAGGGTCAGGTGTTGGAGGACATTCCCACCAACAGAACCGGTTCAGTTCTGTTTCCTGAACCAGTTCAGTTCTGTTTCCTGAACCGGTTCAGAGCCACTCTGAAACCAAACCCCGAAGAGTCGACAGTGTTTAAACCAGCTGGGCTCATCCAGTCACAGGTTCTGGTTCTGAGGTTTCAGAGTTCTGATCCATTTCTAAAATCAGGTGTTTGAGAGTGTCGACTGAAGGAAAACTCACAGGACACGCCCATCCAGAGGTGGATTGTGGGTAGTGGTGAGGAACCATCTGATCAGACTGACATCACAGTTCAGGTGCATGCTGGGAGATTCAGAGCAGCAGGATCCCAGTTCAGAGCTGAACCAGAGGAGCCACGACCTTTGACCTACTCTCTCTGTTCTTCTCATGCTCGCGCATCAGCCTAAATGACCTCCGTGTTGAGTTTCTTCTTCTGTGGTTCTGCTGCGTTCAGGAAGCTGATCCGACACTGCTGCTCGTCACTTTGCGCTCCCCGGCTGCCGGGTTCACCTCGCAGTGAGGCTGGCGGTGATGACCAGCAGGGGGCGTGGCCACAGTCCCTGCAGTGACCCTGCAGGAGAAGGGCGGCGGTCAGCACCACCGCGCCCAGCGTCATCCCGGCCAGCACGAGCACGATGATGAACTGCATTCCTGAGAGGCTGGAGGCGCTGCGCTCGCTCACCGTCACCTTCACCGACCTGTCGTCATTCCGACTGCTGTTCCTCCACGCGCCGCCGCCCTCCCACCCGAGCGTGGTCCAGCCAGGTTGGGTGGCATTGCGGTGTCTCAGCGGCGTCTCGCAGGTGGCGCCGGTGAAGCTGGGCCGGCAGACGCAGTGGAAGCCTCCAGCACGATCCAGGCAGCGGCCGCCGTTCAGGCAGGGCCGGCTGGCGCAGTCATCCAGGTTGATGGAGCAGAAGCGTCCAGTGAACCCGGCGGGACAGACGCACGAGAAGCGGTTGACGCCGTCCAGGCAGGTGGCGCCGTTGGCACACGGCATCATCAGACAGTCGTCCATATTGTTCTCACAGCGTGGCCCCGTGAAGCCGGCGAGGCAGTGACACGTCAACTCCTCTGCGAAACCATCGGCGTCATCACACAGACCGCCATTTTTACACAGAGACCTGCAGCCGCGAGAGAAGAAGAAGAAGAGTTGAAACGCCTCAAATGAGCTGAGGTGGTCTGTGGTCACTCTTTAAACCCCTCAGACGGTCTTTAAACCCCCTCAGATGGTCTTTAATGGGGGCTGGATAGTGTAGTGGTATGATTACCACCCTTCATGTGGGAGACCTGAGTTCAAATCTCCTGCATGAAAGGTATTACCTCCAGTAGGGTCCCTAGGCAACACCCCCCTACCCCATCTGCCTTCCCGTGTAAGTCGCCTTGGATAAAAGCGTCTGTCAAATGCATAAACATGAATATAAACCTCCTCAGATGTTTTTTAAACCCACCCAATGGTCTCTAAACACCCTCATATAGTTTTAACCCCCTCCATTGGTCTTTAAACCCCCTCCATTGGTCTTTAAACCCCCTCTAATGGTCTTTAAACCCCCTCCATTGGTCTTTAAACCCCCTCTAATGGTCTTTAAACCCCCTCCATTGGTCTTTAAACCCCCTCAGACGGTCTTTAAACCCCCTCTAATGGTCTTTAGACCCCCGCAGATGGTCTTTAAACCCCTCCATTGGTCTTTAAACCCCCTCTAATGGTCTTTAAACCCCCTCAGATGGTCTTTAAACCCCTCCATTTGTCTTTAAACCCCTCAGACGGTCTTTAAACCCCCTCAGATGGTCTTTAAACCCCCTCTAATGGTCTTTAAACCCCCTCAGATGGTCTTTAAATCCCCTCATATAGTTTTTAACTCCCTCAAATGGTTTTTAAATCCCTCCAGTTGTCTTCAAACTCCCTTACATGGTCTTTAGACCCCCGCAGATGGTCTTTAATGGGGGCTGGATAGTGTAGTGGTATGATTACCACCCTTCATGTGGGAGACCTGGGTTCAAATCTCCTGCATGAAAGGTATTACCTCCAGTAGGGTCCCTAGGAAAGACCCCCCCTACCCCATCTGCCTTCCCATGTAAGTCGCCTTGGATAAAAGCGTCTGTCAAATGCATAAACATGAATATAAACCTCCTCAGCTGTTTTTTAAACCCACCCAATGGTCTCTAAACACCTTCATATAGTTTTAACCCCCTCTTTAAACCCCTCCATTTGTCTTTAAACCCCCTCAGATGGTCTTTAAACCCCTCCATTTGTCTTTTGGAGATGGTGTAACCTGGTGTGTTGTCTACCTGTCTTCCCGTTTCTGTTGAGCCACACAGCGGTCTAAATAGTCTTATCTTAATATCATATACTGCGTATTTGATAAAAATGCACTGATATAGGATTTTCCAGTGTTCCACATTGAGCTGCTGGTCAAGTTGTTCACAGCAGCCGTAACTTCTGTTCAAAGTTTTAAAGTCTAACCCACAGAAAACCGCTGAGCTCACACTGATTTCAACACTTCCTACGCTCTGATCTATGAGGTGACGAGAGGTCACCTCCTGGGACCAGTTCAGGTCCAAGGAGTCGGTACCGACAGGAACACACACCTCCTCTGGTGACACGGTCCGGTCCTCCGCTGGCAGTTTGGGCCGTGGAAGCCTTCAGGACACAGACAGGTGAAGTCTCCACTGTCCTCCATCACACAGGTGGCGCCGTTCTGACATGGCTGCTGCTGCGAGCAAACGCTCAGATCTGTAACCACCACAAGCCACACGTCAGCACGCAGAACCACGTTCTCAGAGAGAACCTCGCCTTCGGAAACAACGAGTAAAAAGGTCCAATAAGAGAGCGAAGCCTGAAGGAACCTGGTTCCTTTCAGGTGAATCTGAAAAACCTTTGCATTTAGCTGCAGATCTGAAACGTTTCAGGTGAATTTTAAAGCCCATTTTGTAATGTTTCCATTCATTTCTTTAATTCTTCCATATTCACCTGTGTCTCCTCACCTTCTGCAGTACATTCACAATGACTCCGGTTAGGGTTACCTTACCCTAACCCTAACCCAATGACTCCGGTTAGGGTTAGGGTTACCTTACCCTAACCCTAACCTAGCTAACCCTAACCCTAACCCAATGACTCTGAAGGGTGTCATAAAGCTGCACTGGGTGAAAATATTCAGTGAAAACCGGTGTAGGATGTGCCGTTAAAGCGTGTTTTCCCATCCCTTTGGAGGTGTGTGGGCATACATGACATGTTTCCCTTCATCCTGTGCCAGTTCATCTTATTCTTACGGTTAACCTCGAATCGGTTTTGTATTCTTTGTTTATTTCCATTGTCTCGCTTTATGTTATTCTGATACTTTGTCTTCCTTGAAGGAGTCATTTTCCTCCGTGTATTTGGGTTGAAGTCCTACTTTGGTCGTGACGACTATGTCTTGCTTTATGTGAGGATTTATAAGCACGGGTTGGTCGGAGGCAGTAATCTGGGTTTAAGACCCATCCCACATGAGGTTTTCTGTTGCTCTATCACTCACAAATGTTAAGAATGGATAGGTTTAGTGAGAGGTGGCACATTATGCTATTCCTTCACCTTCCTACCAACAGTTCTTCATCTTACATTTTCTAACTTTGACACCACCGATTGCACCTGATCTGGAGTGTCTGGTTTGTCCCGGTAAACCAGCTAAATCTGGTACAATTCCTATCTGTCAGTCGATAAAATGCAGAACAAAAACAAACAAACAGTATGTGTTGTGTATCAAAATGTGTCGCAAACACATTCCTCTACATCACTGCTCTTAACATTCAGAAAGTAACAACAGACGGATTCATGTCCATTCAGTCTTTCAAAAGCAGGAACTGGCTTCAGCTCAGTATCACAGCTGGTCCCAGGAAGTGACCTCATTCAGGAAGTGACCTCATTCAGGAAGTGACCTCACTCAGGAAGAGACCTCACTCAGGAAGAGACCTCACTCAGGAAGTGACCTCACTCAGGAAGAGACCTCACTCAGGAAGTGACCTCACTCAGGAAGTGACTCATTCAGGAAGTGACCTCATTCAGGAAGTGACTCATTCAGGAAGTGACCTCATTCAGGAAGTGACCTCACTCAGGAAGTGACCT
Source organism: Leuresthes tenuis (assembly GCF_036924035.1). Lineage (NCBI taxonomy): Eukaryota > Metazoa > Chordata > Actinopteri > Atheriniformes > Atherinopsidae > Leuresthes > Leuresthes tenuis. The sequence continues at coordinate 296,427 of NW_027325362.1, read as the reverse complement.
CATTCAGGAAGTGACCTCACTCAGGAAGTGACCTCACTCAGGAAGTGACCTCACTCAGGAAGTGACCTCATTCAGGAAGTGACCTCATTCAGGAAGTGACCTCACTCAGGAAGTGACCTCACTCAGGAAGTGACCTCATTCAGCTTAATGCACCCTCAGGGATGAGCTTGTGGGACAGCTGATGTCTCACCTTTGTCACAGAACCGGCCTCCCCAGCCCGGCTCACAGCTGCACTGCCACGGCTGCAGGCAGGAACCGTGCACGCAGCCGGGCATCGGCACACAGCGGTCGCACTGCTCGCCATCCCAGCCGGGGTCACACCTGGAAAGGAGACACAGAAGAAATGAGCTGGGAACAGAAGGTAAGAAAGAAAGAAACAGGAATGAAACTTTGGGATCAAAGTCGAATTTGACCCGTCCAGTTTTCCACGCTCCGACAGAGACGCTGAGCAGAGGATGTATTGATCACTGATTGACTGACTGACTGATGATGTCACACCTGCAGACTCCGGACTCGTCACAGCGGCTGTTGGTGAGGTTGCAGCTGCAGTCGCTTTCTGCAGGAAAAAGAAGAAGAAGGAGACCACAGATCAGAGGCTGATCAACAGTCTGATCAGGAATCAGTTTGTTCTGTTTGTGAAACAGAGAAACAGAAGCGGGTCAAACTGTCTGAACTTTAAGGTTTGACTTGTTTTAGGCCCTGCTGTCGAACCCTCCCTGGTTCTCCGCCCGCTGCAGGTGAGACGCTCATCTGTAGTCAAGTCTGCTGATTTAAAGGAGCACTTCAGGGACTCCCTCTTTGTCTGAACCAAGGCTCATTTCTGTGGGAAAGCTGCGTTCCTGCAGTTCAGTCCAGAAATATCCGACTTTCCCACCAGCACCTGAATGCCTCCCACGTCTGATAAATGATGGATTTATTCTCTTTCTCTTCAGACAGGAAGTGTTTTAGCAGGAATATTTGGCACGTGTTTGGACCACAGACCCTGACCTCTGACCTCAGAGTGCCTGTGATCTGAAGCTGCGGCGGATCGAGTGTCGGCTGGAACGCACGACTGTTTTCAAAGAGGCTGAAACTAAAGAATCCTTCTCTGGATTTCAACAGCCATCGCTGCTGGAACAACAAACAGCGACACCGAACGCCACGCTGAGGTCGCGTGCCGAAAGCCGACCGGCTCGGGCTCGACGACCCACCGATGACCCGAGACACGTCCTGACAGCTGAGGCTCAAACGCCCCACAGTTTAGCAGCCAGAGGTCAGGGGTCAGACTGAATCATTCTAATGAATCTCTATTTCTGCTCATCGTGCAGCTTGGTGGACAGCAGGAAGAAGCTGAGCCGCAGCTTTAAACGGGACGGCTGCTCGGCTGCTCTCTGATTGGTCGGGTGGGGTTCTGTGGTGAAACAGAAACAGAAGCTGGTGGTAAGGCTGCGGCCACAGGAACCTGATCTGTTGCAGCTCTTCATGTGAGTCCTCAGCAGAGAGGCCAGGAGGTCACGCTGCCTTCCAGGGTCCACAGAAAGCAGGAAACTGCAGCTTCATGGTGAGGGGAGCGTGGTCTGATGAACTGTCCTGCTCCATGTTCCTGCTCCATGTTCCTGCTCCATGTTCCTGCTCCATGTTCCTGGTTCCTGTTCCTGCTCCATGTTCCTGCTCCATGTTCCTGCTCCATGTTCCTGGTTCCTGCTCCATGTTCCTGCTCCATGTTCCTGCTCCATGTTCTTGCTCCATGTTCCTGCTCCATGTTCCTGCTCCATCTTCCTGCTCCATGTTCCTGGTTCCTGCTCCATCTTCCTGCTCCATGTTCCTGGTTCCTGCTCCATGTTCCTGGTCCATGTTCCTGCTCCATGTTCCTGGTTCCTGCTCCATGTTCTTGCTCCATGTTCCTGCTCCATGTTCCTGCTCCATGTTCCTGGTTCCTGCTCCATGTTCCTGCTCCATGTTCCTGCTCCATGTTCCTGCTCCATGTTCTTGCTCCATGTTCCTGCTCCATGTTCCTGCTCCATCTTCCTGCTCCATGTTCCTGGTTCCTGCTCCATCTTCCTGCTCCATGTTCCTGGTTCCTGCTCCATGTTCCTGCTCCATGTTCCTGCTCCATGTTCCTGGTTCCTGCTCCATGTTCTTGCTCCATGTTCCTGCTCCATGTTCCTGCTCCATGTTCCTGGTTCCTGCTCCATGTTCCTGCTCCATGTTCCTGCTCCATGTTCCTGCTCCATGTTCCTGCTCCATGTTCCTGCTCCATGTTCCTGCTCCATGTTCTTGCTCCATGTTCCTGCTCCATGTTCCTGCTCCATCTTCCTGCTCCATGTTCCTGGTTCCTGCTCCATGTTCCTGCTCCATCTTCCTGCTCCATGTTCCTGCTCCATGTTCCTGCTCCATGTTCCTGTTCCATCTTCCTGTTCCATGTTCCTGCTCCATGTTCCTGCTCCATGTTCCTGCTCCATGTTCCTGTTCCATCTTCCTGTTCCATCTTCCTGTTCCATGTTCCTGCTCCATGTTCCTGCTCCATGTTCCTGTTCCATCTTCCTGTTCCATCTTCCTGTTCCATGTTCCTGCTCCATCTTCCTGCTCCATGTTCCTGCTCCATGTTCCTGTTCCATCTTCCTGCTCCATGTTCCTGCTCCATGTTCCTGTTCCATCTTCCTGCTCCATGTTCCTGCTCCATGTTCTTGCTCCATGTTCCTGCTCCATGTTCCTGCTCCATGTTCCTGCTCCATGTTCCTGGTTCCTGCTCCATGTTCCTGCTCCATGTTCCTGCTCCATGTTCCTGCTCCATGTTCCTGGTTCCTGCTCCATGTTCCTGCTCCATGTTCCTGCTCCATGTTCTTGCTCCATGTTCCTGCTCCATGTTCCTGGTTCCTGCTCCATGTTCCTGCTCCATCTTCCTGCTCCATGTTCCTGCTCCATGTTCCTGCTCCATGTTCCTGTTCCATCTTCCTGCTCCATGTTCCTGTTCCATGTTCCTGCTCCATGTTCCTGCTCCATGTTCCTGCTCCATGTTCCTGGTTCCTGCTCCATGTTCCTGGTTCCTGCTCCATGTTCCTGCTCCATGTTCCTGTTCCATCTTCCTGTTCCATGTTCCTGCTCCATGTTCCTGCTCCATGTTCCTGCTCCATGTTCCTGTTCCATCTTCCTGCTCCATGTTCCTGTTCCATCTTCCTGTTCCATGTTCCTGCTCCATGTTCCTGCTCCATGTTCCTGCTCCATGTTCCTGTTCCATCTTCCTGCTCCATGTTCCTGTTCCATCTTCCTGTTCCATGTTCCTGCTCCATGTTCCTGCTCCATGTTCCTGCTCCATGTTCCTGCTCCATGTTCCTGCTCCATGTTCCTGGTTCCTGCTCCATGTTCCTGCTCCATGTTCCTGCTCCATGTTCCTGCTCCATCTTCCTGTTCCATGTTCCTGCTCCATGTTCCTGCTCCATCTTCCTGCTCCATGTTCCTGCTCCATGTTCCTGCTCCATGTTCCTGCTCCATGTTCCTGCTCCATGTTCCTGTTCCATGTTCCTGCTCCATCTTCCTGCTCCATGTTCCTGGTTCCTGCTCCATGTTCCTGCTCCATGTTCCTGCTCCATGTTCCTGCTCCATGTTCCTGCTCCATCTTCCTGCTCCATGTTCCTGCTCCATGTTCCTGCTCCATGTTCCTGGTTCCTGCTCCATGTTCCTGCTCCATGTTTCTGGTTCCTGCTCCATCTTCCTGCTCCATGTTCCTGCTCCATGTTCCTGCTCCATGTTCCTGCTCCATGTTCCTGCTCCATGTTCCTGCTCCATCTTCCTGGTCCTGCCTCCTGGTTTCTTCATCTCTGCTCTGTTGTTTCTCAGCTCCTTGGTTTAGTCTCGGTTCTGTGTTCCTGGTTGATATTTGAGTTTTCAGGCCTCAGTGTTGGATTCTTATTTCTGGTCATTACCCCTGAGCTGTCCTCAGCTCGGCTTTAGTGGATAGTTTCCTGGCTTTCTGTACAATAACAACTGAAGTTCCCCCATCTGTTGGCCTCCAGACTGCTGATTTCAGTCCACAGCCTTCCACTCAGTGGCACCGCTGCAGTTCTCATCCTGGACAGTAGGTGTCACTGCTGAGGGAATAACTCGCCTGCCGTGACCACCGGAAAGTCACGAGGAAGTCGGTCAGGACTGTGACCATGGAGCCCACTTTGATGGTGCCGCGTTAATCATTATGTTTGAACTAAAATACAGAGAATTTAATTCCTTGCTGTCTGAATCCCATTTGGGTCTAAATATAAAAGCTAGGATCTGAGTCACTGGACGCCGCTTCAGCAGAACTTTCCAGACTTTCTGTGACTGATGGAAGCTGTGAAACGGTAAATTAAATGTTAGACTCCCCATGTGACCAGTGCTGCTGCTGAAGGGCGATGATGTAACGCTTCAGTTCAAGTTCTGTCTGTGGCTCAAACATAAAGCATGTGAGGGAGGCACGGGTCGGGTTTTAACTTCTCATCTCTTATTATCTCACTTTTATTGACTGTTTCTGATCTAAAATACTTTTTTTTTTTAATTATTATTTTAGTGAAGTTCTAGGTCGCAGTTACAGCGTCCTGCCATCAGGGGGTGCTGCAGCTTTCATTCACAGACATGGCTGAAGTTTCAGCTTTTTGTTTCACGTGATGTTTTCTAACATTTCGAACAGCTGTCTGATAACTTCTGCCAGGGTTCCACAGCTTCTGCCAGGGTTCCACAGCTTCTGCCAGGGTTCCACAGCTTCTGCCAGGGTTCCACAGCTTCTGCCAGGGTTCCACAGCTTCTGCCAGGGTTCCACAGCTTCTGCCAGGGTTCCACAGCTTCTGCCAGGGTTCCACAGCTTGCGTTCCACAGCTTCTGCCAGGGTTCCACAGCTTCTGCCAGGGTTCCACAGCTTCTGCTAGGGTTCCACAGCTTCTGCCAGGGTTCCACAGCTTCTGCCAGGGTTCCACAGCTTCTGCCAGGGTTCCACAGCTTCTGCCAGGGTTCCACAGCTTCTGCCAGGGTTCCACAGCTTCTGTCAGGGTTCCACAGCTTCTGCCAGGGTTCCACAGATTCTGCCAGGGTTCCACAGCTTCTGTCAGGGTTCCACAGCTTCTGCCAGGGTTCCACAGCTTCTGCCAGGGTTCCACAGATTCTGCCAGGGTTCCACAGCTTCTGCCAGGGTTCCACAGCTTCTGCCAGGGTTCCACAGCTTGCGTTCCACAGCTTCTGCCAGGGTTCCACAGCTTCTGCCGGGGTTCCACAGCTTCTGCCAGGGTTCCACAGCTTCTGCCAGGGTTCCACAGCTTGCGTTCCACAGCTTCTGCCAGGGTTCCACAGCTTGCGTTCCACAGATTCTGCCAGGGTTCCACAGCTTCTGCCAGGGTTCCACAGCTTCTGCCAGGGTTCCACAGCTTGCGTTCCACAGCTTCTGCCAGGGTTCCACAGCTCGCGTTCAAAAGCTTCTGCCAGGGTTCCACAGCTTCTGCCAGGGTTCCACAGCTTCTGCCAGGGTTCCACAGCTTCTGCCAGGGTTCCACAGCTTCTGCCAGGGTTCCACAGCTTCTGCCAGGGTTCCACAGCTTGCGTTCCACAGCTTCTGCCAGGGTTCCACAGCTTCTGCCAGGGTTCCACAGCTTCTGCTAGGGTTCCACAGCTTCTGCCAGGGTTCCACAGCTTCTGCCAGGGTTCCACAGCTTCTGCCAGGGTTCCACAGATTCTGCCAGGGTTCCACAGATTCTGCCAGGGTTCCACAGATTCTGCCAGGGTTCCACAGCTTCTGTCAGGGTTCCACAGCTTCTGCCAGGGTTCCACAGCTTCTGCCAGGGTTCCACAGCTTCTGCCAGGGTTCCACAGATTCTGCCAGGGTTCCACAGCTTCTGCCAAGGTTCCACAGCTTCTGCCAGGGTTCCACAGCTTCTGCCAGGGTTCCACAGCTTGCGTTCCACAGCTTCTGCCAGGGTTCCACAGCTTCTGCCGGGGTTCCACAGCTTCTGCCAGGGTTCCACAGCTTCTGCCAGGGTTCCACAGCTTGCGTTCCACAGCTTCTGCCAGGGTTCCACAGCTTGCGTTCCACAGATTCTGCCAGGGTTCCACAGCTTCTGCCAGGGTTCCACAGCTTCTGCCAGGGTTCCACAGCTTGCGTTCCACAGCTTCTGCCAGGGTTCCACAGCTCGCGTTCAAAAGCTTCTGCCAGGGTTCCACAGCTTCTGCCAGGGTTCCACAGCTTCTGCCAGAGTTCCACAGCTTCTGCCAGGGTTCCACAGCTTCTGCCAGGGTTCCACAGCTTCTGCCAGGGTTCCACAGCTTCTGCCAGGGTTCCACAGCTTCTGCCAGGGTTCCACAGCTTGCGTTCCACAGCTTCTGCCAGGGTTCCACAGCTTGCGTTCCACAGCTTCTGCCAGGGTTCCACAGCTTCTGCCAGGGTTTCACAGCTTCTGCCAGGGTTCCACAGCTTCTGCCAGGGTTCCACAGCTTCTGCCAGGGTTCCACAGCTTCTGCCAGGGTTCCACAGCTTGCGTTCCACAGCTTCTGCCAGGGTTCCACAGCTTGCGTTCCACAGCTTCTGCCAGGGTTCCACAGCTTGCGTTCCACAGCTTCTGCCAGGGTTCCACAACTTCTGCCAGGGTTCCACAGCTTCTGCCAGGGTTCCACAGCTTGCGTTCCACAGCTTCTGCCAGGGTTCCACAGCTTCTGCCAGGGTTCCACAACTTCTGCCAGGGTTCCACAGCTTCTGCCAGGGTTCCACAGCTTCTGCCAGAGTTCCACAGCTTGCGTTCCACAGATTCTGCCAGGGTTCCACAGCTTCTGCCAGGGTTCCACAGCTTGCGTTCCACAGCTTCTGCCAGAATTCCACAGCTTCTGCCAGGGTTCCACAGCGTCTGCCAGGGTTCCACAGCTTCTGCCAGGGTTCCACAGCTTCTGCCAGGGTTCCACAGCTTCTGCCAGCGTTCCACAGCTTCTGCCAGGGTTCCACAGCTTCTGCCAGGGTTCCACAGCTTCTGCCAGGGTTCCACAGCTTCTGCCAGGGTTCCACAGCTTCTGCTAGGGTTCCACAGCTTCTGCCAGGGTTCCACAGCTTCTGCCAGGGTTCCACAACTTCTGCCAGGGTTCCACAGCTTCTGCTAGGGTTCCACAGCTTCTGCCAGGGTTCCACAGCTTCTGCCAGAGTTCCACAGCTTCTGCCAGGGTTCCACAGCTTGCGTTCCACAGCTTCTGCCAGAGTTCCACAGCTTCTGCCAGGGTTCCACAGCTTCTGCCAGGGTTCCACAGCTTGCGTTCCACAGCTTCTGCCAGAGTTCCACAGATTCTGCCAGGGTTCCACAGATTCTGCCAGGGTTCCACAGCTTCTGCCAGCGTTCCACAGCTTGCGTTCCACAGCTTCTGCCAGGGTTCCACAGCTTCTGCCAGGGTTCCACAGCTTTTGCCAGCGTTCCACAGCTTCTGCCAGGGTTCCACAGCTTCTGCCAGCGTTCCACAGCTTCTGCCAGGGTTCCACAGCTTCTGCCAGGGTTCCACAGCTTCTGCCAGGGTTCCACAGCTTCTGCCAGGATTCCACAGCTTCTGCCAGCGTTCCACAGCTTGCGTTCCACAGCTTCTGCCAGCGTTCCACAGCTTGCGTTCCACAGCTTCTGCCAGGGTTCCACAGCTTCTGCCAGGGTTCCACAGCTTCTGCCAGGATTCCACAGCTTCTGCCAGCGTTCCACAGCTTGCGTTCCACAGCTTCTGCCAGGGTTCCACAGCTTCTGCCAGGGTTCCACAGCTTCTGCCAGGGATCCACAGCTTCTGCCAGGGTTCCACAGCTTCTGCCAGGGTTCCACAGATTCTGCCAGGGTTCCACAGCTTCTGCCAGGGTTCCACAGCTTTTGCCAGCGTTCCACAGCTTCTGCCAGAGTTCCACAGATTCTGCTAGGGTTCCACAGCTTCTGCCAGGGTTCCACAGCTTCTGCCAGGGTTCCACAGCTTCTGCTAGGGTTCCACAGCTTCTGCCAGGGTTCCACAGCTTCTGCCAGGGTTCCACAGCTTCTGCCAGGGTTCCACAGCTTCTGCCAGGGTTCCACAACTTCTGCCAGGGTTCCACAGCTTCTGCCAGGGTTCCACAGCTTGCGTTCCACAGCTTCTGCCAGAGTTCCACAGATTCTGCCAGGGTTCCACAGCTTCTGCCTGGGTTCCACAGCTTCTGCCAGGGTTCCACAGCTTCTGCCAGGGTTCCACAGCTTGCGTTCCACAGCTTCTGCCAGGGTTCCACAGCTTCTGCCAGGGTTCCACAGCTTGCGTTCCACAGCTTCTGCCAGGGTTCCACAGCTTCTGCCAGGGTTCCACAGCTTCTGCCAGCGTTCCACAGCTTCTGCCAGGGTTCCACAGATTCTGCCAGGGTTCCACAGCTTGCGTTCCACAGCTTCTGCCAGGGTTCCACAGCTTCTGCCAGGGTTCCACAGCTTCTGCCAGGGTTCCACAGCTTCTGCCAGGGTTCCACAGCTGGGACCTCTCTCAGGGTTCTGATTACCCCGGCAGTCGGGTCACTACCTCTGTGAGCCGTCGGTTCTTCACATTTTAACCCGTAAGTTTGTGAATATTTGACAGAGTTCTGGTTCTGTCTGTTACTGCTGAGCTGGTCATGTGACCTACCTTCACCTGAGCAGGGGGGGCAACATGTGACCTACCTTCACCTGAGCAGGGGGGGCCATCATGTGACCTACCTTCACCTGAGCAGGGGGGGGCAACATGTGACCTACCTTCACCTGAGCAGGGGGGGGCGATCATGTGACCTACCTTCACCTGAGCAGGGGGGGGCAACATGTGACCTACCTTCACCTGAGCAGGGGGGGGCAACATGTGACCTACCTTCACCTGAGCAGGGGGGGGCCATCATGTGACCTACCTTCACCTGAGCAGGGGGGGGCCATCATGTGACCTACCTTCACCTGAGCAGGGGGGGCGATCATGTGACCTACCTTCACCTGAGCAGGGGGGGGCGATCATGTGACCTACCTTCACCTGAGCAGGGGGGGGCGATCATGTGACCTACCTTGACCTGAGCAGGGGGGGGCGATGAGGACGAGGCCGGCGCAGGTCAGCAGCAGGGCGGCCGGCGCTCCGAGCACCGACATGTCAGCCAGGCCTGAAACAGAAGAGGCAGGAGGTGAGGTCAGCCTGATGAGCTCATGCAGGCAGGTGAGCTGGAGTGGGGGGGGACTATCAGCTGGCTCCTGATTGGTTCCAGCTGCTCTCACTAAGGTCCACCGCAGGCGGAACAAACAGCAGTTCTGACCCAGGTCAGGTCATGTGACACGCAGGTGCTCCTACCTGTAATATGCTTCCCGCGCTCCCGCGGCTCCTGGATCTTCCTGGCTGCTTCCTGCTGGCTCTGCGGTTCAGCCCGTTGCCGTGGAGACGGACCTCTGGCTCTGCTGTCAGGCGGGAAACAACGAGCAGGATCATTTTTCCAGAGATTACAGCGAGGAACACAACCTCCGCACGGACAGGAGCCGACATGCAGGATCACTGTTTGTGTGGCTGGCATACCACAGCGCGCACACACAGCTTTTATTTCAGCGTGTTTGCTCGAGAAAGAGAAGAATGAGGGGAGTGTGTGTGAGAAAGGAAAGCAACAGGTGGCCATTTAATGCCGCACAGTGTGCTGGAAGCCGTCCATGACTCGCTGCATTCCTCCGCTGAGGCTCCGCAGCTCTGCTGCTTCCTGAGCTTCAGCCCCTCACTGAGAGGCCTTTACTGCAGGAAAATAATGTATAAACTGAGGGAAACACTCTAAGATCCGCCTTTACTGCAGGAAAATAATGTATAAACTGAGGGAAACACTCTAAGATCCGCCTTTACTGCAGGAAAATAATGTATAAACTGAGGGAAACACTCTAAGATCCGCCTTTACTGCAGGAAAATAATGTATAAACCGAGGGAAACACTCTAAGATCCGCCTTTACTGCAGGAAAATAATGTATAAACCGAGGGAAACACTCTAAGATCCGCCTTTACTGCAGGAAAATAATGTATAAACTGAGGGAAACACTCTAAGATCCGTCTGTACTGAGGGAAAATAATGTATAAACCGAGGGAAACACTCTAAGATCCGCCTTTACTGCAGGAAAATAATGTATAAACTGAGGGAAACACTCTAAGATCCGTCTGTACTGCAGGGAAATAATGTATAAACTGAGGGAAACACTCTCAGATCCGTCTGTACTGCAGGAAAATAATGTATAAACTGAGGGAAACACTCTAAGATCCGCCTTTACTGCAGGAAAATAATGTATAAACTGAGGGAAACACTCTAAGATCCGCCTTTACTGCAGGAAAATAATGTATAAACTGAGGGAAACACTCTAAGATCCGCCTGTACTGCAGGAAAATAATGTATAAACTGAGGGAAACACTCTAAGATCCGCCTGTACTGCAGGAAAATAATGTATAAACCGAGGGAAACACTCTAAGATCCGCCTTTACTGCAGGAAAATAATGTATAAACTGAGGGAAACACTCTAAGATCCGCCTTTACTGCAGGAAAATAATGTATAAACCGAGGGAAACACTCTAAGATCCGCCTTTACTGCAGGAAAATAATGTATAAACTGAGGGAAACACTCTAAGATCCGCCTTTACTGCAGGAAAATAATGTATAAACCGAGGGAAACACTCTAAGATCCGCCTTTACTGCAGGAAAATAATGTATAAACTGAGGGAAACACTCTAAGATCCGCCTGTACTGCAGGAAAATAATGTATAAACTGAGGGAAACACTCTCAGATCCGCCTTTACTGCAGGAAAATAATGTATAAACTGAGGGAAACACTCTCAGATCCGTCTGTACTGCAGGAAAATAATGTATAAACTGAGGGAAACACTGTAAGATCCGCCTTTACTGCAGGAAAATAATGTATAAACTGAGGGAAACACTCTAAGATCCGCCTGTACTGCAGGAAAATAATGTATAAACTGAGGGAAACACTCTAAGATCCGCCTTTACTGCAGGAAAATAATGTATAAACTGAGGGAAACACTCTAAGATCCGTCTGTACTGCAGGAAAATAATGTATAAACTGAGGGAAACACTCTAAGATCCGCCTTTACTGCAGGAAAATAATGTATAAACTGAGGGAAACACTCTAAGATCCGCCTTTACTGCAGGAAAATAATGTATAAACTGAGGGAAACACTCTCAGATCCGCCTTTACTGCAGGAAAATAATGTATAAACCGAGGGAAACACTCTAAGATCCGCCTGTACTGCAGGAAAATAATGTATAAACTGAGGGAAACACTCTCAGATCCGCCTTTACTGCAGGAAAATAATGTATAAACTGAGGGAAACACTCTAAGATCCGCCTGTACTGCAGGAAAATAATGTATAAACTGAGGGAAACACTCTAAGATCCGTCTGTACTGCAGGAAAATAATGTATAAACTGAGGGAAACACTCTAAGATCCGCCTTTACTGCAGGAAAATAATGTATAAACTGAGGGAAACACTCTAAGATCCGCCTTTACTGCAGGAAAATAATGTATAAACTGAGGGAAACACTCTAAGATCCGCCTGTACTGCAGGAAAATAATGTATAAACTGAGGGAAACACTCTCAGATCCGCCTTTACTGCAGGAAAATAATGTATAAACTGAGGGAAACACTCTCAGATCCGTCTGTACTGCAGGAAAATAATGTATAAACTGAGGGAAACACTGTAAGATCCGCCTTTACTGCAGGAAAATAATGTATAAACTGAGGGAAACACTCTAAGATCCGCCTTTACTGCAGGAAAATAATGTATAAACTGAGGGAAACACTCTAAGATCCGCCTGTACTGCAGGAAAATAATGTATAAACTGAGGGAAACACTCTCAGATCCGCCTTTACTGCAGGAAAATAATGTATAAACTGAGGGAAACACTCTAAGATCCGCCTTTACTGCAGGAAAATAATGTATAAACTGAGGGAAACACTCTAAGATCCGCCTTTACTGCAGGAAAATAATGTATAAACTGAGGGAAACACTCTAAGATCCGCCTGTACTGCAGGAAAATAATGTATAAACTGAGGGAAACACTCTAAGATCCGCCTGTACTGCAGGAAAATAATGTATAAACTGAGGGAAACACTCTCAGATCCGTCTGTACTGCAGGAAAATAATGTATAAACTGAGGGAAACACTCTAAGATCCGCCTTTACTGCAGGAAAATAATGTATAAACTGAGGGAAACACTCTAAGATCCGTCTGTACTGCAGGAAAATAATGTATAAACTGAGGGAAACACTCTAAGATCCGCCTGTACTGCAGGAAAATAATGTATAAACTGAGGGAAACACTCTAAGATCCGTCTTTACTGCAGGAAAATAATGTATAAACTGAGGGAAACACTCTAAGATCCGCCTGTACTGCAGGAAAATAATGTATAAACTGAGGGAAACACTCTAAGATCCGCCTGTACTGCAGGAAAATAATGTATAAACTGAGGGAAACACTCTCAGATCCGTCTGTACTGCAGGAAAATAATGTATAAACTGAGGGAAACACTCTCAGATCCGCCTTTACTGCAGGAAAATAATATATAAACTGAGGGAAACACTCTAAGATCCGCCTTTACTGCAGGAAAATAATGTATAAACTGAGGGAAACACTCTAAGATCCGTCTGTACTGAGGGAAAATAATGTATAAACTGAGGGAAACACACTAAGATCCGCCTTTACTGCAGGAAAATAATGTATAAACTGAGGGAAACACTCTAAGATCCGCCTTTACTGCAGGAAAATAATGTATAAACTGAGGGAAACACTCTAAGATCCGTCTGTACTGAGGGAAAATAATGTATAAACTGAGGGAAACACTCTAAGATCCGCCTTTACTGCAGGAAAATAATGTATAAACTGAGGGAAACACTCTCAGATCCGCCTTTACTGCAGGAAAATAATGTATAAACTGAGGGAAACACTCTCAGATCCGCCTTTACTGCAGGAAAATAATGTATAAACTGAGGGAAACACTCTCAGATCCGCCTTTACTGCAGGAAAATAATGTATAAACTGAGGGAAACACTCTAAGATCCGTCTGTACTGCAGGAAAATAATGTATAAACTGAGGGAAACACTCTAAGATCCGCCTGTACTGCAGGAAAATAATGTATAAACTGAGGGAAACACTCTAAGATCCGTCTGTACTGCAGGAAAATAATGTATAAACTGAGGGAAACACTCTAAGATCCGTCTGTACTGCAGGAAAATAATGTATAAACTGAGGGAAACACTCTAAGATCCGCCTTTACTGCAGGAAAATAATGTATAAACTGAGGGAAACACTCTAAGATCCGTCTGTACTGCAGGAAAATAATGTATAAACTGAGGGAAACACTCTAAGATCCGCCTTTACTGCAGGAAAATAATGTATAAACTGAGGGAAACACTCTAAGATCCGTCTGTACTGCAGGAAAATAATGTATAAACTGAGGGAAACACTCTAAGATCCGCCTGTACTGCAGGAAAATAATGTATAAACTGAGGGAAACACTCTCAGATCCGTCTGTACTGCAGGAAAATAATGTATAAACTGAGGGAAACACTCTAAGATCCGCCTGTACTGCAGGAAAATAATGTATAAACTGAGGGAAACACTCTAAGATCCGTCTGTACTGCAGGAAAATAATGTATAAACTGAGGGAAACACTCTAAGATCCGCCTTTACTGCAGGAAAATAATGTATAAACTGAGGGAAACACTCTAAGATCCGCCTTTACTGCAGGAAAATAATGTATAAACTGAGGGAAACACTCTAAGATCCGTCTGTACTGCAGGAAAATAATGTATAAACTGAGGGAAACACTCTCAGATCCGCCTTTACTGCAGGAAAATAATGTATAAACTGAGGGAAACACTCTAAGATCCGCCTTTACTGCAGGAAAATAATGTATAAACTGAGGGAAACACTCTAAGATCCGCCTTTACTGCAGGAAAATAATGTATAAACTGAGGGAAACACTCTAAGATCCGCCTTTACTGCAGGAAAATAATGTATAAACTGAGGGAAACACTCTAAGATCCGCCTGTACTGCAGGAAAATAATGTATAAACTGAGGGAAACACTCTAAGATCCGTCTGTACTGAGGGAAAATAATGTATAAACTGAGGGAAACACTCTAAGATCCGCCTTTACTGCAGGAAAATAATGTATAAACTGAGGGAAACACTCTAAGATCCGCCTTTACTGCAGGAAAATAATGTATAAACTGAGGGAAACACTCTAAGATCCGCCTTTACTGCAGGAAAATAATGTATAAACTGAGGGAAACACTCTCAGATCCGCCTTTACTGCAGGAAAATAATGTATAAACCGAGGGAAACACTCTAAGATCCGCCTGTACTGCAGGAAAATAATGTATAAACTGAGGGAAACACTCTCAGATCCGTCTGTACTGAGGGAAAATAATGTATAAACTGAGGGAAACACTCTAAGATCAGCCTTTACTGCAGGAAAATAATGTATAAACTGAGGGAAACACTCTAAGATCCGTCTGTACTGAGGGAAAATAATGTATAAACTGAGGGAAACACTCTAAGATCCGTCTGTACTGCAGGAAAATAATGTATAAACTGAGGGAAACACTCTAAGATCCGCCTTTACTGCAGGAAAATAATGTATAAACTGAGGGAAACACTCTAAGATCCGCCTTTACTGCAGGAAAATAATGTATAAACCGAGGGAAACACTCTAAGATCCGTCTGTACTGCAGGAAAATAATGTATAAACTGAGGGAAACACTCTAAGATCCGCCTGTACTGCAGGAAAATAATGTATAAACTGAGGGAAACACTCTAAGATCCGCCTTTACTGCAGGAAAATAATGTATAAACTGAGGGAAACACTCTAAGATCCGTCTGTACTGCAGGAAAATAATGTATAAACTGAGGGAAACACTCTAAGATCCGCCTGTACTGCAGGAAAATAATGTATAAACCGAGGGAAACACTCTCAGATCAGCTGCTGCTTCACAGCTGGCATAAAATAAGATTTTATACCCTTGAAACGGACCGAAAGTCAGAGAGAATAATGCTGAAAAGGTTTAGTTCTAACTGCTGGAAGACTTCATCTGATGTCCCAGATGTGGAGGAACTGAGGAAGCCTGTCATTCAGTTATTATCCGTCCTGAATATTTAATATCTGAAAGTGTCCCAGAGAAAGAACTCCTATAAATAAACTGAAAGAGCTCTGAAACAAAAGGAAAAGTTCTGGATTTCTGCCTTTGATCCAATCCTGATGTTCATTCATTTATTTATGTTTGGTTTTTATTTCTTTATATATTTTTAAATGTAATTCATTAACATTTTCTAGTTACTCAATTATTTATCTATTAAATATCTATTTATTAGATTAATATTTATGTATAGATATGTACATTTATTTTGTTTAAATAATTTTATCCTGATTTTTATTTCTTTTTTATATCTAATGTGTTTGTTTTATTATATTATTTTTATTCTTCCTGTTTCCTGTTGTTGGGATTGTTTAGAAGATGTTTATAAATATAATATTTATAATCTGCATCTGTGGTGCATTTTATTTTGAAAACTCGGGTTGATAAAAAGAAAATTCCCAGATTAGTTTTCAAACCTTGGTTTTAAAGCAGAAATGGAGTTACTGGAGGGAGGAGGAGGTTCCTCAGGTGTGAACTGCTTCCTCCTCAGGTTGAAAACAGCAGAAGAAGAACTCCCCCGGCTGGGGGTCAGCTGCTGCCATAGTAACAGAGGAGGAGGAGGCGTGTCATCAGGCCTGAGTCATGTGACTCATGCTGGCTGAAGTCGGACCTGTGGGTGAACTCTGAACTCTGTGTGACAGTCGGGTTCGAGACGGAAGAAAGACAATCCAGCAAGGGTCTGCAGCATGTCCGGTTCTGTCGGATCTCTGTCAGGAACCTTCCTGATGCAGCAGCCGCTGTTTCTCTGGGGCTGAAGTGTTGTTGTGAAACAGGAGCTCAGAGAGGATCCATCTCAGAATAAACCGGCACCAAGTCTGCCGCCGCCGAGGTGCATCAGAGCTGAATATCTGTCAGAGGATCTGCAGCCGGCTGTAAAACATGACTTCAGAACCGGCGGCTGCCTGTAGCTGCAGGTCAGAGGTAAAGATAAGTCTGAGAGCTGCAAGCGGCTCGGTTTCAGGTTACAACTTTTTAACCAAGATGGAAACTTTCCTTCAGTTCTGAATGTTCGAGACCCGCCCATCCTCCTCCTTCAGTCTGTAGATCAAGTTCTGGTTCTGGTTCTCAGGTTCTGGTTCTGAGGTTCTGGTTCAGAGGTTCTGGTTCTCAGGTTCTGGTTCTCAGGTTCTGGTTCTGAGGTTTTGGTTCTCAGGTTCTGGTTCTCAGGTTCTGGTTCTCAGGTTCTGGTTCTGAGGTTTTGGTTCAGAGGTTCTGGTTCTCAGGTTCTGTTTCTCAGGTTCTGGTTCTGAGGTTTTGGTTCTGAGGTTCTGGTTCTCAGGTTCTGGTTCTCAGGTTCTGGTTCTCAGGTTCTGGTTCTGAGGTTCTGGTTCTGAGGTTTTGGTTCTCAGGTTCTGTTTCTCAGGTTCTGGTTCTGAGGTTTTGGTTCTCAGGTTCTGGTTCTCAGGTTCTGGTTCTCAGGTTCTGGTTCTGAGGTTTTGGTTCTCAGGTTCTGGTTCTCAGGTTCTGGTTCTCAGGTTCTGGTTCTGAGGTTTTGGTTCTCAGGTTCTGGTTCTCAGGTTCTGGTTCTCAGGTTCTGGTTCTGAGGTTTTGGTTCTCAGGTTCTGGTTCTCAGGTTCTGGTTCTCAGGTTCTGGTTCTCAGGTTGGCTGCTGACCTCTCAGGTGCAGCAGCGTCTCTGATCAGCTGAGTTTGTTTCAGATGTCAGCTGCTGTCATCAAACTGACTCAAACAAAGATGATGGTTCTGTCTACGGAAAATGGCAGCTTCCTGACCCGTTTCATCCTGGAGTTCTGAGTATCTAAAGGACCGACAACGGCACCGAGACGACCGAGAGGGGAGCGAAGCTAAAGGACCAACAACGGCACCGAGACGACCGAGAGGGGAGCGAAGCTAAAGGACCGACAACAGCACCGAGACGACCGAGAGGGGAGCGAAGCTAAAGGACCGACAACAGCACCGAGACGACCGAGAGGGGAGCGAAGCTAAAGGACCGACAACAGCACCGAGACGACCGAGAGGGGAGCGAAGCTAAAGGACCGACAACAGCACCGAGACGACCGAGAGGGGAGCGAAGCTAAAGGACCGACAACAGCACCGAGACGACCGAGAGGGGAGCGAAGCCAAAGGACCGACAACAGCACCGAGACGACCGAGAGGGGAGCGAAGCCAAAGGACCGACAACAGCACCGAGACGACCGAGAGGGGAGCGAAGCTAAAGGACCGACAACAGCACCGAGACGACCGAGAGGGGAGCGAAGCTAAAGGACCGACAACAGCACCGAGACGACCGAGAGGGGAGCGAAGCTAAAGGACCGACAACAGCACCGAGACGACCGAGAGGGGAGCGAAGCTAAAGGACCGACAACAGCACCGAGACGACCGAGAGGGGAGCGAAGCTAAAGGACCGACAACAGCACCGAGACGACCGAGAGGGGAGCGAAGCCAAAGGACCGACAACAGCACCGAGACGACCGAGAGGGGAGCGAAGCTAAAGGACCGACAACAGCACCGAGACGACCGAGAGGGGAGCGAAGCTAAAGGACCGACAACAGCACCGAGACGACCGAGAGGGGAGCGAAGCTAAAGGACCGACAACAGCACCGAGACGACCGAGAGGGGAGCGAAGCTAAAGGACCGACAACAGCACCGAGACGACCGAGAGGGGAGCGAAGCTAAAGGACCGACAACAGCACCGAGACGACCGAGAGGGGAGCGAAGCCAAAGGACCAACAACGGCACCGAGACGACCGAGAGGGGAGCGAAGCTAAAGGACCGACAACAGCACCGAGACGACCGAGAGGGGAGCGAAGCCAAAGGACCAACAACAGCACCGAGACGACCGATAGGGGAGCGAAGCTAAAGGACCGACAACGGCACCGAGACGACCGAGAGGGGAGCGAAGCTAAAGGACCGACAACGGCACCGAGACGACCGATAGGGGAGCGAAGCCAAAGGACCAACAACAGCACCGAGACGACCGAGAGGGGAGCGAAGCTAAAGGACCGACAACGGCACCGAGACGACCGATAGGGGAGCGAAGCCAAAGGACCGACAACAGCACCGAGACGACCGAGAGGGGAGCGAAGCTAAAGGACCAACAACGGCACCGAGACGACCGAGAGGGGAGCGAAGCCAAAGGACCAACAACAGCACCGAGACGACCGATAGGGGAGCGAAGCTAAAGGACCGACAACGGCACCGAGACGACCGAGAGGGGAGCGAAGCTAAAGGACCGACAACGGCACCGAGACGACCGATAGGGGAGCGAAGCCAAAGGACCAACAACAGCACCGAGACGACCGAGAGGGGAGCGAAGCTAAAGGACCGACAACGGCACCGAGACGACCGATAGGGGAGCGAAGCCAAAGGACCGACAACAGCACCGAGACGACCGAGAGGGGAGCGAAGCTAAAGGACCGACAACAGCACCGAGACGACCGAGAGGGGAGCGAAGCTAAAGGACCGACAACAGCACCGAGACGACCGAGAGGGGAGCGAAGCCAAAGGACCAACAACGGCACCGAGACGACCGAGAGGGGAGCGAAGCCAAAGGACCAACAACAGCACCGAGACGACCGATAGGGGAGCGAAGCTAAAGGACCGACAACGGCACCGAGACGACCGATAGGGGAGCGAAGCCAAAGGACCGACAACAGCACCGAGACGACCGAGAGGGGAGCGAAGCTAAAGGACCGACAACAGCACCGAGACGACCGAGAGGGGAGCGAAGCTAAAGGACCAACAACAGCACCGAGACGACCGAGAGGGGAGCGAAGCTAAAGGACCAACAACAGCACCGAGACGACCGATAGGGGAGCGAAGCTAAAGGACCGACAACAGCACCGAGACGACCGATAGGGGAGCGAAGCCAAAGGACCGACAACGGCACCGAGACGACCGAGAGGGGAGCGAAGCCAAAGGACCGACAACGGCACCGAGACGACCGAGAGGGGAGCGAAGCTAAAGGACCGACAACAGCACCGAGACGACCGATAGGGGAGCGAAGCCAAAGGACCGACAACGGCACCGAGACGACCGAGAGGGGAGCGAAGCTAAAGGACCGACAACAGCACCGAGACGACCGAGAGGGGAGCGAAGCTAAAGGACCAACAACAGCACCGAGACGACCGAGAGGGGAGCGAAGCCAAAGGACCGACAACAGCACCGAGACGACCGAGAGGGGAGCGAAGCCAAAGGACCAACAACAGCACCGAGACGACCGAGAGGGGAGCGAAGCCAAAGGACCGACAACAGCACCGAGACGACCGATAGGGGAGCGAAGCCAAAGGACCGACAACGGCACCGAGACGACCGAGAGGGGAGCGAAGCCAAAGGACCGACAACAGCACCGAGACGACCGAGAGGGGAGCGAAGCTAAAGGACCGACAACAGCACCGAGACGACCGAGAGGGGAAGCCAAAGGACCATCTCGGTCAATCCGTCGGTCGGGTCGCGGGGGGGTGGAGTCTATCCCAGCGGTCATCGGGCGAGGGGCGGGGTCACCTGGACAGGTCGCCATCACAGGGTCACACAGACTCACTCTAAGGACAATTTAGAGTCATCAGTTAACCTAACAGCGTGTTTTTGGGTGGTGGGAGGAAGCCGGAGAACCCGGAGAGAACCCTCACAGACACGGGGAGAACATGCAGCCTCCACACAGGAAGAACCAGCCGGGTAATTTGGGATTTCATTAATTGTTTATGATTGTATTTCAGTTGCTGAATTGTAATTGGCTTTAATTGGACTCTTTGGCGTGCCTTGAAATGAGGTTTGTTGGGATTTGGCGCTCTATAGATAAAAAAGACGAATAGACTGAAGGAGGAAGAGCAGCTGTGGGTGGAGCAGCTGAAGGTGGAGGGTTGGTGGTTCTGTTGCTCAGGCCACATGTCAAAGGGCCGTTGGCCAGGACCCCACATCCCTCAGATGCTGTCAGGGACACAGAAAAAGCAGCGCTGGATGCTGTCTGTAGTGTAAAAAAAGTACAACAGGACTGGAAAGACGCTGTGTGGGTAACGACCGTTCGGTCTCCTCTGCAACAGGCGGTCACATGACCCTTCAGCTGATCCGTTACAGAACAGATCAAACCTCTTTATGGAGTTACGAGATCAAACGCACCAAAGTTCATACGAATCCAGTTTCAGGACCAGATATTTCTCCAGGTCATCCTGATGAGACGTACAACGCTCCCGTGATGTCATCGTTTGGTTTAAGGTGGTCGTGAAACTCCATCCAGGCTGTTTAAGGCGGTCTTTCTCTTAAAATCTTAGTTTAATATCATCTTAAGTCTCTAGTTTTGTTTCATGCTAACTTTATTCTGTGTATTCAGCCAACCCGTGCGCTGTTGTCACCTCCAAACAGGAAACAGGGAAGCTGTGACAGAGTAACCATGGCGATGAGGCAGAAAAACGCACGGTTCAGTTGGACCGAACAAAAGGAGGAGCATAACGGCGTTATGGAAACAGCACGATGTTTCATCTGCTCTTAAACATGCAGCTGTGGCTAAAAGCTGCTCATCGGCCGACTTACACCAGGTGCATGATGGGAAACAATGTCAGAAAAATCCAGTTGTGGGCTCCCAAACAGTGACCCTGAAAGATCTGGAGTCTTTCTAAAGTCTTTAGTCTGTGACTTAAAATTCAGGGACTTTGTCTTTAGATGTCAGGAGTTCGTCTGTTGAAGATCTTTAAAAAACTTTCCAAAGTACCGGCAGAGAAATCTGAGGTTAAAAATCCTACTTTTTACGGCACCCCTGAGGGTTTCAGTACCTTTAGCTTGGGTTCTGATGAGCTGCCACATGTCATATCTGTAAGTCTGATGGTTTAAAATCAGTTTAAAGTCACAGAAGAAAAGAAAAAGCTATGATTTAAAGAGGTTTGGAAAGAGGAGCAGAAACCTTCGTACCTTCAGCTGATCGTCTCGCTGTGTTTCAAAGCTCCTCCGTCTCCAGTCCTTCAGTCCTTCAGTCCTTCAGCACACACTCGGCTGCTTATTTTAGAGCGTGTGTTTGAAGCTGCAGCGACGGGGAGACGCTCCTCACAGCTCCCTCCTCACAGCTCCCTCCTCACAGCTCCCTCCTCAGCAAACACTCCCCCGACTCTCAGCAGAGGGAGGAGGAGCTGCCACAGCGTTAAACTGGGTGTTCAGTCCACTCTCAGGTGATAAGAAGTGTTGATTAGACTCATTTAAACCGTCTGCAGCTGGTTCAACACTTTCTTTGTTGCAGCTGCAGCCGGGCCCACTGAGATCAGAACCAGAACCCTCCTGAAGGTCCACAAACAAAAACCAGATGGACTGAAAGAGAGACTCTATAACTAACAGGACCAGAAGAAATCCAAATGACAAAGTGGGAGATGAATGAAAGCTTTTATGAGCTCTGAGCCGAACCAGGCGGCAGCAGAGTCCAAACGGGTCGGTCAGAACAACGCACTGCTGCCTGTGGGGATACAGGCAGAACCTGTTGGGTTCATGTGACCCGGCCTGCTGTCTGAGTCTGCCTGAAATATTCCGCCTGCAGGAAGATTTTCTGTCCTGTGGCAGCCTCCTCCTCCCCCCCCCCCCAGCTGTGTTGTTTGGACCTGCCTCCCATATCGGATCCGCCTGTATCGGATCCGCCTGTATCGGATCGGCTCGGCACATCCTATCAGACCCAGAGGCAGCCTCAGCACATCCCCCCCCCGTCTATGTTTGTTACCAATTCCCATCTGACTTCAAATCAGAAGCTGCCTCCTGACCCGGCAGGTCCAGACTCGACCGGCAGGTCCAGACTCGTCCCGCCTGGAACGAGGTGGTGCTTTAAAATGTTTTCAGACAGCTCGGAGACAAATTACCCTCACAGAGAAAAACAAGAGCAGCTCCCTGCAGCTCAGGCTGGTAAACAGGGAATCCACTCTGAGAGATCTGTTGGATATACAAGCTGACCCTAACCCTAACCCCAGCTGACCCTAACCCTAACCCCGGCTAACCCTAACCCTAACCCCAGCTGACCCTAACCCTAACCCCGGCTAACCCTAACCCTAACCCCAGCTGACCCTAACCCTAACCCCGGCTAACCCTAACCCTAATCCCAGCTGACCCTAACCCCAGTTGACCCTAACCCTAATCCCAGTTGACCCTAACCCTAACCCCAGCTGACCCTAACCCTAACCCCAGCTGACCCTAACCCTAACCCCGGCTGACCCTAACCCTAACCCCAGGGTTAGGGTTAGGGTGGTGGTATACGTGGCGGTGGTGGTGGTGGTGGTCGGTGGTGGTGGGTGGTGGTCGGTGGCGGTGGTAGTGGTCGGTGGCGGTGGTAGTGGTCGGTGGGTGGTGGTGGTCGGTGGTGGTGGTGGGTGGTGGTGGTCGGTGGTGGTGGTGGTGGTCGGTGGCGGTGGTCGGTGGTGGTGGCGGTGGTCGGTGGCGGTGGTGGTGGTGGTATACGTGGCGGTGGTCGGTGGTGGTATACGTGGCGGTGGTGGTGGTGGTGGTGGTCGGTGGTCGGTGGTGGTGGTGGTCGGTGGTGGTGGTCGGTGGCGGTGGTCGGTGGCGGTGGTGGTGGTGGTCGGTGGGTGGCGGTGGGTGGTGGTGGTGGCGGTGGTGGTCGGTGGCGGTGGTCGGTGGTGGTATACGTGGCGGTGGTCGGTGGTGGTATACGTGGCGGTGGTCGGTGGTGGTATACGTGGCGGTGGTCGGTGGTGGTGGTGGGTGGTGGTGGTCGGTGGTGGTGGTGGTGGTCGGTGGTCGGTGGTGGTGGTGGTCGGTGGTGGTGGTCGGTGGCGGTGGTGGTGGTGGTCGGTGGGTGGCGGTCGGTGGTGGTATACGTGGCGGTGGTCGGTGGTGGTGGTGGTGGTCGGTGGTCGGTGGTGGTGGTGGTCGGTGGTGGTGGTCGGTGGTGGTCGGTGGCGGTGGTCGGTGGTGGTGGTCGGTGGTGGTATACGTGGCGGTGGTCGGTGGCGGTGGTGGTGGGTGGTGGTGGTGGTGGTGGTCGGTGGTCGGTGGCGGTGGTGGTATACGTGGCGGTGGTCGGTGGCGGTGGTGGTGGTCGGTGGTGGTGGGTGGTGGTGGTGGTGGTGGTCGGTGGTCGGTGGTGGTGGTGGTCGGTGGTGGTGGTCGGTGGGTGGCGGTGGGTGGTGGTGGTGGTCGGTGGTGGTGGGTGGTGGTATACGTGGCGGTGGTCGGTGGTGGTGGTGGTGGTCGGTGGTCGGTGGTGGTGGTGGTCGGTGGTGGTGGTCGGTGGCGGTGGTGGTGGTGGTCGGTGGGTGGCGGTCGGTGGTGGTATACGTGGCGGTGGTCGGTGGTGGTGGTGGTGGTCGGTGGTCGGTGGTGGTGGTGGTCGGTGGTGGTGGTCGGTGGTGGTGGCGGTGGTGGTCGGTGGCGGTGGTCGGTGGTGGTATACGTGGCGGTGGTCGGTGGTGGTGGTCGGTGGTGGTGGTGGTCGGTGGTGGTGGTCGGTGGTGGTGGTGGTCGGTGGTGGTGGTCGGTGGTGGTGGTCGGTGGTGGTGGTATACGTGGCGGTGGTCGGTGGTGGTATACGTGGCGGTGGTCGGTGGTGGTGGTGGTGGTCGGTGGTCGGTGGTGGTGGTGGTCGGTGGTGGTGGTCGGTGGGTGGCGGTGGTCGGTGGTGGTGGTGGTGGTCGGTGGGTGGCGGTGGGTGGTGGTGGTGGCGGTGGTCGGTGGTGGTATACGTGGTGGTGGTATACGTGGCGGTGGGTGGTGGTCGGTGGGTGGTGGTGGTGGCGGTGGTCGGTGGTGGTATACGTGGTGGTGGTATACGTGGCGGTGGGTGGTGGTCGGTGGTGGTATACGTGGCGGTGGTGGTATACGTGGCGGTGGGTGGTGGTCGGTGGTGGTATACGTGGCGGTGGTGGTGGTGGCGGTGGGTGGTGGGTGTTGAGGGGTTGATGAGGGTCTAACCTGCTGAATGAAATGTAGCGGGAGCAGCTGGGAGATTCCTCCAGGCTCTGAACTGTCTCAGACCACCTGGCTTACAATGCTGCTCTGTTTATCCAGGCTGGAAGAATAGCTGCGTCTGGCTGGGGGACAGCCTTGACCCCCCCTACCCACAGCAGCTGAGGGCCCCCCCTCCACCCCCGTTCTAACATTCAGAGCTGGCACTGCCAAGTTTAAACAGGAGATTAAGGAGTCACATTTTTTCTTTATTACTTCCTTTGTCCTCCTTCCTTCTCTACCTCCTAGTTTCCTGAATCCTTCCTTCTCTTCTTCGCTTCCTTTCCTAGTTGTTTTTCTTCTTTCTAACTTCTCCTCCTTTCCTTTCGCTCATGTTGTCTCTGTAAATTAAATATAAACTTAGTTCAATAAAGTAGTCGTTAACATGGATGAAAACTGCAGCCAAACAGATTAAACTCCTGAGTGAAAACAAAGGAGAAATCTGCCTATTTTAAAAGCTACTATCAAAAAGACAAAAGCATCTGAAACAGAACCAGTCAGAACCAGTCTGTATAGAACCAGTCTGTACAGAACCAGTCAGAACCAGTCTGTACAGAACCAGTCAGAACCAGTCAGAACCAGTCTGTGCAGAACCAGTCAAAAGCCTATTAATATGAAACAATATCATATAATAGTTTAATATAATGTTATATTTCACACTAAAACACAAATAAAAACACAAAAAACTATAAATTATATTTCTGCTATCAATTAAATTCACACTATGGAGACGACCCAAAACTAACTGTCAGAACCAGTCAGAACCAGTCTGTGCAGAACCAGTCAGAACCAGTCAGAACCAGTCAGAACCAGTCTGTGCAGAACCAGTCTGTATAGAACAATTCTGTACAGAACCAGTCTGTACAGAACCAGTCCGTATAGAACCAGTCTGTGCAGAACCAGTCCGTATAGAACCAGTCTGTACAGAACCAGTCCGTATAGAACCAGTCTGTGCAGAACCAGTCCGTACAGAACAATTCTGTACAGAACCAGTCTGTACAGAACAATTCTGTACAGAACCAGTCTGTACAGAACCAGTCTGTATAGAACCAGTCTGTGCAGAACCAGTCTGTGCAGAACCACAGAACCAGTCTGTGCAGAACCAGTCTTTATAGAACCAGTCTGTGCAGAACCACAGAACCAGTCTGTGCAGAACCAGTCTTTATAGAACCAGTCTGTGCAGAACCACAGAACCAGTCTGTGCAGAACCAGTCTGTGCAGAACCAGTCTGTACAGAACCACAGAACCAGTCTGTGCAGAACCAGTCTGTGCAGAACCAGTCTTTATAGAACCACAGAACCAGTCTGTGCAGAACCAGTCTGTACAGAACCAGTCTGTACAGAACCACAGAACCAGTCTGTGCAGAACCAGTCTGTACAGAACCAGTCTGTACAGAACCACAGAACCAGTCTGTGCAGAACCAGTCTGTGCAGAACCAGTCTTTATAGAACCAGTCTGTGCAGAACCACAGAACCAGTCTGTGCAGAACCAGTCTGTGCAGAACCAGTCTGTACAGAACCACAGAACCAGTCTGTGCAGAACCAGTCTGTGCAGAACCAGTCTGTGCAGAACCAGTCTTTATAGAACCAGTCTGTGCAGAACCAGTCTGTACAGAACCAGTCTGTACAGAACCAGTCTGTACAGAACCAGTCTGTATAGAACCAGTCCGTATAGAACCAGTCTGTAAAGAACCAGTCTGTATAGAACCAGTCTGTATAGAACCAGTCCGTATAGAACCAGTCTGTGCAGAACCAGTCTGTACAGAACCAGTCTGTACAGAACCAGTCTGTGCAGAACCAGTCTTTATAGAACCAGTCTGTGCAGAACCACAGAACCAGTCTGTGCAGAACCAGTCTGTGCAGAACCAGTCTTTATAGAACCAGTCTGTGCAGAACCAGTCAGAACCAGTCTGTGAAGAACCAGTCAGAACCAGTCTGTGAAGAACCAGTCAGAACCAGTCCGTGCAGAACCAGTCTGTGCAGAACCAGTCTGTACAGAACCAGTCTGTACAGAACCAGTCTGTGCAGAACCAGTCTTTATAGAACCAGTCTGTGCAGAACCACAGAACCAGTCTGTGAAGAACCAGTCAGAACCAGTCCGTGCAGAACCAGTCTGTGCAGAACCAGCCTGTGCAGAACCAGTCTGTGCAGAACCAGTCTGTACAGAACCAGTCTGTACAGAACCAGTCTGTGCAGAACCAGTCTTTATAGAACCAGTCTGTGCAGAACCACAGAACCAGTCTGTACAGAACCAGTCTGTGCAGAACCAGTCTTTATAGAACCAGTCTGTGCAGAACCACAGAACCAGTCTGTGCAGAACCAGTCTTTATAGAACCAGTCTGTGCAGAACCAGTCAGAACCAGTCTGTGAAGAACCAGTCAGAACCAGTCCGTGCAGAACCAGTCTGTGCAGAACCAGTCTTTATAGAACCAGTCTGTGCAGAACCAGTCAGAACCATTCTGTGCAGAACCAGTCTGTATAGAACCAGTCTGTGCAGAACCAGTCAGAACCAGTCTGTACAGAACCACAGAACCAGTCTGTGCAGAACCAGTCCGTATAGAACCAGTCCGTATAGAACCAGTCCGTACAGAACCATTCTGTGCAGAACCAGTCTGTGCAGAACCAGTCTGTGCAGAACCAGTCCGTACAGAACCAGTCTGTGCAGAACCAGTCCGTATAGAACCAGTCTGTATAGAACCAGTCTTTATAGAACCAGTCTGTGCAGAACCAGTCAGAACCAGTCTGTGCAGAACCAGTCTGTATAGAACCAGTCTGTGCAGAACCAGTCTGTGCAGAACCAGTCCATATAGAACCAGTCTGTATAGATTAAAGTTTGAGCTTGTTTTAGACTGACGTCGGGCTGTTTTAGGACTGGTTTTGGATTGAAATCGAATCTGTTTTGCTCTGGTTTTACATTCAGTTTTCAGACCTGTTTCTTTTCTTGTTTATGGTTGGTCTTTCTCTTAGTTTTAGACCCACTTTTCGATGGGTTTTGGAGCTGTTCTTCAGTGAATTTCTTCATGTTTTATTCTCAGTTTAAAGTGTATTTTTAGCCAATAGAAGCTACTCCTGGATGATCACCGTGGAGGAACTCAGCTGAGGTTTATCCACACTCCCAGCAGATATGAGCTGTTAGCTAATTGCACTGCGGCAGGAGGTGCTGGGGTCAAAGGACACCACACCTATCCCTCTTCTGAACCAAGTCAGAAAGACACCAGCAGCTGCAGGACTCAGACTGCTCTCCATTCCTCCCATTACTGCCATAGTTGCCATTTCAGAAGATGCGGAGGGGGTCTGCATTGTTATGGAGCAGCTGGACATTGTCTTCATCTTTCAGGGACATGATAATCTGCACAGCAGCTGCTGTGTGTTGCCATGTGATCTAATCAGGTTTGTGTGTTTGTTGTTTACTCTGAAGATCTTCACTTCAAGTCAGCTGATGGCTGCAATGAAAGTTACATGATCAGAAAAATAATGGGAACATATAAAAAACCAAGAAAGTGAGGTCATTTTAAAACAAAGTGAGGACATTTCTACACTGTGGGGACATTTCTACACTGTGGGGACATTTCTACACTGTGGGGACATTTCTACACTGTGGGGACATTTCTGCTCTGTGAGGACATTTCTACACTGTAAGAACATTTCTACACTGTGGGGACATTTCTACACTGTAAGGACAGTTCTACACTGTGGGGACATTTCTACACTGTGAGGACATTTCTACACTGTGGGGACATTTCTACACTGTGGGGACATTTCTACACTGTGAGGACAGTTCTACACTGTGGGGACATTTCTACACTGTGGGGACATTTCTACACTGTGGGGACATTTCTACACTGTGGGGACATTTCTGCTCTGTGAGGACATTTCTACACTGTAAGAACATTTCTACTCTGTAAGGACATTTCTACACTGTGGGGACATTTCTACACTGTGGGGACATTTCTACACTGTAAGGACATTTCTACACTGTGGGGACATTTCTGCTCTGTGAGGACATTTCTACACTGTAAGAACATTTCTACACTTTAAGGACATTTCTACACTGTGGGGACATTTCTAAACTGTGGGAACATTTCTACACTTTAAGGACATTTCTACACTGTAAGGACAGTTCTACACTGTGGGGACATTTCTACACTGTAATAACATTTCTACACTTTAAGGACATTTCTACACTGTGGGGACATTTCTAAACTGTGGGAACATTTCTACACTTTAAGGACATTTCTACACTGTGGGGACATTTCTAAACTGTGGGAACATTTCTACACTTTAAGGACATTTCTTCACTGTGGGGACATTTCTACACTGTGAGGACATTTCTACACTGTAAGGACAGTTCTACACTGTGGGGACATTTCTACACTGTGAGGACATTTCTACACTGTGGGGACATTTCTAAACTGTGGGAACATTTCTACACTTTAAGGACATTTCTACACTGTAATAACATTTCTACACTTTAAGGACATTTCTATAACTGTGGGGACATTTCTACACTGTGGGGACATTTCTACACTGTGGGGACATTTCTACACTGTGAGGACATTTCTACACTGTGAGGACATTTCTACACTGTAAGGACATTTCTACACTGTGGGGACATTTCTACACTGTAAGGACATTTCTACACTGTGGGGACATTTCTACACTGTGGGGACATTCCTGCTCTGTGAGGACATTTCTACACTGTAAGAACATTTCTACACTTTAAGGACATTTCTACACTGTAAGGACAGTTCTACACTGTGGGGACATTTCTACACTGTAATAACATTTCTACACTTTAAGGACAGTTCTACACTGTGGGGACATTTCTACACTGTAATAACATTTCTACACTTTAAGGACAGTTCTACACTGTGGGGACATTTCTACACTGTAATAACATTTCTACACTTTAAGGACATTTCTACACTGTAATAACATTTCTACACTTTAAGGACATTTCTATACTGTGGGGACATTTCTACACTGTGGGGACATTTCTACACTGTGGGGACATTTCTACACTGTGAGGACATTTCTACACTGTGAGGACATTTCTACACTGTAAGGACATTTCTACACTGTGGGGACATTTCTACACTGTAAGGACATTTCTACACTGTGGGGACATTTCTACACTGTGGGGACATTCCTGCTCTGTGAGGACATTTCTACACTGTGGGGACATTTCTACACTTTAAGGACATTTCTACACTGTAAGGACATTTCTACACTGTGGGGACATTTCTACACTTTAAGGACATTTCTACACTGTAAGGACAGTTCTACACTGTGGGGACATTTCTACACTGTAATAACATTTCTACACTTTAAGGACATTTCTACACTGTGGGGACATTTCTACACTTTAAGGACATTTCTACACTGTGGGGACATTTCTACAATGTGAGGACATTTCTACACTGTAAGAACATTTCTACACTTTAAGGACATTTCTACACTGTAAGGACAGTTCTACACTGTGGGGACATTTCTACACTGTAATAACATTTCTACACTTTAAGGACAGTTCTACACTGTGGGGACATTTCTACACTGTAATAACATTTCTACACTTTAAGGACATTTCTACACTGTGGGGACATTTCTACACTGTGAGGACATTTCTACACTGTGGGGACATTTCTACACTGTAATAACATTTCTACACTTTAAGGACATTTCTACACTGTAAGGACATTTCTACACTGTAAGAACATTTCTAAACTGTGGGAACATTTCTAAACTGTGGGAACATTTCTACACTGTGGGGACATTTCTAAACTATAAGGACATTACTACACTGCGAGGACATTTCTACACTGTGGGGACATTTCTACACTTTAAGGACATTTCTACACTGTGACAACATTTCTAAACTGTGGGGACAGTTCTACACTGTAATAACATTTCTACACTTTAAGGACATTTCTACACTTTAAGGACATTTCTAAACTGTGACAACATTTCTAAACTGTGGGGACAGTTCTACACTGTAATAACATTTCTACACTTTAAGGACATTTCTACACTGTAAGGACATTTCTACACTGTAAGAACATTTCTAAACTGTGGGAACATTTCTAAACTGTGGGAACATTTCTACACTGTGGGGACATTTCTAAACTATAAGGACATTACTACACTGCGAGGACATTTCTACACTGTGGGGACATTTCTACACTTTAAGGACATTTCTACACTGTGGGGACATTTCTACACTGTGACAACATTTCTACACTTTAAGGACATTTCTACACTGTGACAACATTTCTACACTGTGGGGACATTTCTACACTGTAAGGACATTTCTACACTGTGGGGACATTTCTACACTGTGGGGACATTTCTACACTTTAAGGACATTTCTACACTGTGACAACATTTCTACACTGTGGGGACATTTCTACACTGTAAGGACATTTCTACACTGTGGGGACATTTCTACACTGTAGGGAACATTTCTACACTGTAAGGACATTTCTACACTGTGGGGACATTTCTAAACTGTAAGGACATTTCTACACTGTAAGGACATTTCTACAATGTGAGGACATTTCTACACTGTGAGGACATTTCTACACTGTTGGGACATTTCTACACTGTGAGGACATTTCTACACTGTGGGGACATTTCTACACTGTGGGGACGCTTCTATACTGTCTGGAATGAAAATAATTGTTCTTTTGACAGTTTGAGTCTTCAGTGAAACGTCGCTCTTGTTCAAAATTTGACATTTTCCCCCTAAAGACATGAGAGAGGATGAAAATGTAATCAACCTGCAGGAGAAACTTGGACGCTGCGGCGCAGACACAAAGACGCCAGGATGATGAAACCCCACATCCAGACAGACTGCTGCTCTCAGCTCAGGTTTGCAGTTCAGAAACACTGCGAGTTTCAGTGAAGTTTACAGGCTCAACATTTAATGACTGCATCATAGGAACAATACTTTCCCACACAGACAACTAAGCAGACAAGAAAAGAGACAAATAAAACCATGTAAGATGAAATATAAGAAAGTCTTCAGGTTTGAGACACCACCAGAGATAAAATGAAAGCAATAAATTAAGAATCCCGTATCAGTGATTCTGATAACACATGAAAAAGCAAAAAAAGGGAAACAACAAACAAGATAAGCTCAACAAATAGCTGACTGACTCCTCATCCTGAGCTGACAAGGCGGTTGCCTAGAAACTGCAGGGATCACACCTCTCCTGCTCCTCCTCTTCAGTTCATGATTAGTTCATTGAATGTTTCCTCCTGAGTCGTCTTGTTTGAGTCTCATTAGTGTCGCCCGCATTAACTCTTCTGATGAGTTAATGGCACAGAAACAATCCTCAGCTGTAAAGTCAGAGAGACAAGGAGGAGGAAGGCTGAACACCATCCATCCATCTTCTATACCTGCTCAATCCGTCGGTTGGGTCGCGGGGGGTGGAGCCTATCAAAACGGTCATTGAGCGAGAGGCGGGGTCACCTGAACAGGGCGCCATCACAGGGTCACTCAGAGACAAACGACCACACACTCACTGCTGAGGACAGTTTAGAGTCTCCAGTTAACCTGACAGCATGATTTTGGACGGTGGGAGGAAGAACCCGGAGAGAACCCAGAGAGAAGCCGGAGAGAACCCAGAGAGAACCCGAAGAGAACCCGGAGAGAACCCGGGGAGAACCCGAAGAGAACCCGAAGAGAACCCGAAGAGAACCCGGAGAGAACCCGAAGAGAACCCGAAGAGAACCCGAAGAGAACCCGGAGAGAACCCGGGGAGAACCCAAAGAGAACCCGAAGAGAACCCGGAGAGAACCCGAAGAGAACCCGAAGAGAACCCGGAGAGAACCCAGAGAGAACCCGGAGAGAACCCGAAGAGAACCCGGAGAGAACCCGTAGAGAACCCGAAGAGAACCCGAAGAGAACCCGGAGAGAACCCGAAGAGAACCCAGAGAGAACCCGAAGAGAACCCGGAGAGAACCCGAAGAGAACCCAGAGAGAACCCAGAGAGAACCCGAAGAGAACCCGGAGAGAACCCAGAGAGAACCCGGAGAGAACCCGAAGAGAACCCGGAGAGAACCCGGAGAGAACCCGAAGAGAACCCAGAGAGAACCCGAAGAGAACCCGAAGAGAACCCGGAGAGAACCCGGAGAGAACCCGGAGAGAACCCAGAGAGAACCCGAAGAGAACCCGGAGAGAACCCAGAGAGAACCCAGAGAGAACCCAGAGAGAACCCAGAGAGAACCCGAAGAGAACCCGGAGAGAACCCGAAGAGAACCCAGAGAGAACCCAGAGAGAACCCAGAGAGAACCCGGAGAGAACCCGGAGAGAACCCGGAGAGAACCCGGAGAGAACCCAGAGAGAACCCGAAGAGAACCCGGAGAGAACCCGAAGAGAACCCGAAGAGAACCCGGAGAGAACCCGGAGAGAACCCGGAGAGAACCCAGAGAGAACCCGGAGAGAACCCGGAGAGAACCCGGAGAGAACCCAGAGAGAACCCAGAGAGAACCCAGAGAGAACCCGGAGAGAACCCGGAGAGAACCCGGAGAGAACCCGGAGAGAACCCGAAGAGAACCCAGAGAGAACCCAGAGAGAACCCGAAGAGAACCCGGAGAGAACCCAGAGAGAACCCGAAGAGAACCCGAAGAGAACCCAGAGAGAACCCGGAGAGAACCCAGAGAGAACCCGGAGAGAACCCGGAGAGAACCCAGAGAGAACCCTCGCACACACGGGTAGAACATGCAGACTCCACACAGACAGAACCAGCTGGGGATCGAACCCTCTTGTTTACCTTTATAGAATATTCAGATTGTGCTCCAAGCCACAGGTTTGTCTGTCCACTGCGTCAGAGTGAAGGCAAATAAATTATATCCACATTATGCACATTTTCTATGATTGTTAATCAAAACTTTACCGACAGCAAAGTCAAATAGATAAAAAAGTTGTTGGTCAGACGGCACTCATACATAATTTTATCATATCTTAAAGATCTCACAGTTGGATATTTCCCCAACAGAGCACTTTGCTCTGAGGCTGCAGGTTTCCTTGTGGTTCCCAGAGTTTCTAAAAGCAGAATGGGAGGCAGAGCCTTCAGTTATCAGGCCTCTAAAAGCAGAATGGGAGGCAGAGCCTTCAGTTATCAGGCCCCTAAAAGCAGAATGGGAGGCAGAGCCTTCAGTTATCAGGCCCCTAAAAGCAGAATGGGAGGCAGAGCCTTCAGTTATCAGGCCCCTAAAAGCAGAACGGGAGGCAGAGCCTTCAGTTATCAGGCCCCTAAAAGCAGAATGGGAGGCAGAGCCTTCAGTTATCAGGCCCCTAAAAGCAGAATGGGAGGCAGAGCCTTCAGTTATCAGGCCCCTAAAAGCAGAATGGGAGGCAGAGCCTTCAGTTATCAGGCCCCTAAAAGCAGAATGGGAGGCAGAGCCTTCAGTTATCAGGCCCCTAAAAGCAGAATGGGAGGCAGAGCCTTCAGTTATCAGGCCCCTAAAAGCAGAATGGGAGGCAGAGCCTTCAGTTATCAGGCCCCTAAAAGCAGAATGGGAGGCAGAGCCTTCAGTTATCAGGCCCCTAAAAGCAGAATGGGAGGCAGAGCCTTCAGTTATCAGGCCCCTAAAAGCAGAATGGGAGGCAGAGCCTTCAGTTATCAGGCCCCTAAAAGCAGAATGGGAGGCAGAGCCTTCAGTTATCAGGCCCCTAAAAGCAGAATGGGAGGCAGAGCCTTCAGTTATCAGGCCCCTAAAAGCAGAATGGGAGGCAGAACCTTCAGTTATCAGGCCCCTCTCTGTGGAACCAGCTGCCAGTTTGGCTTCAGGAAGCAGACACCCTCTCTACCTTTAAGATCAGGCTGAAACTTTCCTTTCTGATAAAGCTTATAGTTAGGGATGGCTCAGGTGAGCCTGAAACATCCCATAGTTCTGCTGCTATAGGCCCAGCCTGCTGGGGGAGCTCCCATGATGCACCTCTCCTCCCTCTGAGATCATACATAAAACACAGCGTACAAAGACGCTTTTTCTCCTTATTTGGACTTCCTTTGGTCTCTTTTTACTTTGTGAAGCTCTGTTGGTTACGGTCAGGAAAACATTCTGGATCAATGTTGGAAAAGGCCAAGCAAGAACGTTTATTTCATGGTGGAAAGCTTCATCAACATTTTCCCTGTTGCTATGACAACACGTCCCCCGCCTGATAACCAGCTCAGGAAACCCAGCATGTTGCAGAATGTCCACCCCCCCGATAACGATGTTTGAGCCGGACAGAATTATTAGAGAAGATGCTGCGTTTTGCACTGAGAAAATAGGTGGAGCATCTACCCCAGGTTGGGGTGAGTTGCTGCTTCATGAGGGGCAGTTAAAGCCTCTCAGGTGGGGGCAGTTAAAGCCTCTCAGGTGTATATTCATCAGAGGGGGCAGTTAAAGCCTCTCAGGTTTACAGGCAATGAACAGATTTATTGATTTAAAATTGATTTGATTTAAAAAACAGAATCCTGAGGATGAGACGGAAATTAAAAACAAGGAGGAGGCTTCATAATACTATTCAATTATCTGTGCTGGAGATGATCAATATAATCAATATGATCAATATGATCAATATGATCAACGTCAAATAAGACATGAAGACAAATAAAGTACAAAACTTTAACAAAGAAAGACACAAAGTGAGGTTTCGCCTCTCAGTTTAATTCACTGTTTACTCATTTCTTGTTGTTTATTGTTTGTTTTATTTTAAAAATTATGTTAAATCGACATTTTTGAGTCACAAAGTTTACATTCATTGCTAATATATTTCCTTTAATTTTCTGGGAATGAATATCTTTCCCTTTGATAAAGGTGCAGTTCTGGTTCCGGCGGCCCGTGATTCAGAACCTTCAGTCCTTCGGTTCTGGTCAGAAGTCTTTTTTGGGAAATGGGAAAGATTTCAGGGTTGATTCCTTTCCTCTGTTGGACTTTCTGTCCAAGCCGTCCTGTTGTCGGTTCTGGGTTCTTTGTTTTGGCGCTTTTGTTCTGGAAAGTTCTGTAAAAACAAGCTGATGACAACTGGATCTGTAAAGTGTTGAAATCCATCTTTCCACTCATCGTACGCAGCTCCAAGCGGCGCAGCCAGTGTGTGACGTCAGCGCGCAGGACGTCAGGGGGGTTTAAAGGCGGGCCGGGATTCCTGAGGATTACCCATCGAACCCCGCGGGTAAAGATGGCGACAGCTGAACAGGGCAGCGGATCAACTTTCTCTGAGCGGCTCTGAGCGGATTCTTTGCCGTCAAACGGAGCGTCTCAGCCGAATCCTTCTCCTCCCGCTGCTGCTGCTTCTCTGTCCAGCTCGCCGGACCTCAGCGCTCTTCCCGGGCCTCGGATCAGTTCGGAGCCCCCTATCTCCTCCCTGCGTCCCCTCCCTCCCTCCCTCCCTCCCCGCCGGAGGAGCAGACCGGTGCTCCGGATAAAGTTTCTGTCCTCTCCGCTCTCCGGGAGCTGTCTGAGGAGTCTTCCCGGACCGCACCGCGCAGACCGGCCTTCAGGTAAGCTTGCAGCGGGTGGGGTGGTTCCGAACTAATGAGGAGCTGGCGGCTCGGATGATTCGGCGTGTTCGGTACTGGTGTCCGTGTGGTAGGCGGTGCAGCTTGTTGTTGCGGCTAACTGGGCCACGGTTGGAGCCAGTTCACGGTCTGAGCAGGTTCTGCTCCATTTGACGGGCAGTGGGATGGCGGTGTCGGAACGGTGTTTAGGGACCGTTCGGTCCGGTGTGCTGCGGACGGAACCAGACTGTGTTTGTCCCCCGACAGCCTGTCAGACAGCACTGAGGGCAGCAGAAGGGCCTGTCAGACAGCACTGAGGGCAGCAGAAGGGCCTGTCAGACAGCACTGAGGGCAGCAGAAGGGCCTGTCAGACAGCACTGAGGGCAGCAGAAGGGCCTGTCAGACAGCACTGAGGGCAGCAGAAGGGCCTGTCAGACAGCACTGAGGGCAGCAGAAGGGCCTGTCAGACATCACTGAGGGCAGCAGAAGGGCCTGTCAGACAGCACTGAGGGCAGCAGAAGGGCCTGGCAGACAGCACTGAGGGCAGCAGAAGGGCCTGGCAGACAGCACTGAGGGCAGCAGAAGGGCCTGGCAGACAGCACTGAGGGCAGCAGAAGGGCCTGGCAGACAGCTGAGTGGAAAAACACCGTGAACACACCTGCACCCCTCAGCCAATCAGAGGCCGGAAGACCTGCAGGACAAGGCGATGGGTCACTGCTTAGTTCAGACTGATTATCAGTTATTGATCTGATTCTCAGGCGTTAAAAGAAGTTATTGTTCTTCAGACTTTCCTGGTAGTGATCGGTCAGTATTGATCATTTGTTGGTTCTGAAGCTGTTTTGGTAAAATTTGAAGCGTTCTGGTGGGTCAATCAGAACCCAAACTGAAACAACCTGTGGGTCAGCGGGCCTTGGGTCGCATGACCACAAGGCGCCATCACTCAGGACCGACCCAGATGGTTCCTGTTAAAAAAGCTGGACCGGTTCTGTGTGGGTCAGCATAAAGAGCTGCTGAACTTGGCAGGTTCCGGTCCGGTCCAAGAGGTCCAGCTTTTAGCCTGGATCTGAATCCGATCCCACAGTTCTGGAAGTACTGGGCAGTGTGAGGCTCTGTTTTAGAACGGCTCGTTCTGATTGGTTACCACCTGAACCAACCCAGTCAAAGACCTTTAGAACTCTGACCCAAGGTGGTTCTGTATGTTTGGTGAACAGTCTGTAGGACGCTGAAAGTCCAGTGTGCAGGAAGTTCTGGAGCTGCTTGGATGAATGGAACATGGATGTACAGAACTCTGATGTTGACGGTTAAAACGTCAGAACTTTGGACCATCGGTAGTACAGACGGATGAGCAGCCGGTGCCGTTTCTCCTGGTTCTGCTATCATAGATGGACCAGAACATTAAACGCGAGGAGGTGACTATGCTAGTTTCAGTTTGGTGTTAAATTAGTTCAGGATCAGTGGTTCTGATCACCTCTGTGCTGGAACTGAAGAAGAAACATTGATAGAAGCCTGGTTTGTGACGTCATCATCAGGTTCTGAGGGTCCTGCACATCTTGGTCTGACATACTGAATGTTTTTAATGGATCAGAACCCACATAGAGCGGTTTGGTACTTTGGATCCACAAACAGTGACTGTACTGAAGTCCAAACGGCTCAACTGAAAAGAACCGAGTCCCTCAGAAGGCTGTCTGGGCTGAAGGAGGAGGCAGAACCATGATTACAGAGTGGTTCTCTCAGCTGGCCCTTTTATTGGTTTAAACTTAAGATTTTTGGGTCAGAACACATGAAAATGGCCTCTCTGAGCTCGGCCCGTGTTGAAGTCTGGTTCTGACCCAGACTTCATCCTAATATAGTCAATACAACTGACCCAGTTCTGCAGAACTCAGTCCTGTCGGGCAGCTGATGGTCGGAGGTTGCCTGTAAGATGCGTTCCTGTCACCGTGGGACGTCCCAGCTTCCTCCTTTCATTGATTCACGTTGTTCAGACAAAAAGCTGATCATTATGATCCATAACCTTCTGACACATGTCATTGGCCTTGTATCAGTATTGATTTCTGGAATCCAGAACCTCCAGACCTGCCTGATCTGGTTCTGTTCTGATGGCTGAAACCAGAACAGAACCTGGAAGAACAAAAGAACAGTCTGCAGACGCCACCTGAGCTTAGGTATGTGTGGCTCAGGTGAACATGAGCTCAGGTGAACATGAGCTCAGGTGAACATGAGCTCAGGTGAACATGAGCTCAGGTGAACATGAGCTCAGGTGAACATGAGCTCAGGTGTAAG
This sequence comes from Leuresthes tenuis, assembly GCF_036924035.1. Taxonomy (NCBI): domain Eukaryota; kingdom Metazoa; phylum Chordata; class Actinopteri; order Atheriniformes; family Atherinopsidae; genus Leuresthes; species Leuresthes tenuis. The sequence goes on along the minus strand of NW_027325362.1, from coordinate 258,633 downwards.
GTGCGTCTGGTTTCATGTTCAGATTATGTCACTTATATTCCATGATGTGCCGGTGAGCAGCTCCATGAATGAAACCAAAGGGTTCGCCTTTATAGAGGGACGGGGTTCGCCTTTATGGAGGGACGGGGTTCGCCTTTATGGAGGGACGGGGTTCGCCTTTATGGAGGGACGGGGTTCGCCTTTATGGAGGGACGGGGTTCGCCTTTATGGAGGGACGGGGTTCGCCTTTATGGAGGGACGGGGTTCGCCTTTATGGAGGGACGGTGTTCGCCTTTATGGAGGGACGGGGTTCGCCTTTATGGAGGGACGGGGTTCGCCTTTATGGATGGACGGGGTTCGCCTTTATGGATGGAGGGGGTTCGCCTTTATAGATGGAGGGGGTTCGCCTTTATGGATGGAGGGGGTTCGCCTTTATGGATGGAGGGGGTTCGCCTTTATGGATGGAGGGGGTTCGCCTTTATAGAGGGACGGGGTTCGCCTTTATGGATGGACGGGGTTCGCCTTTATAGAGGGACGGGGTTCGCCTTTATAGAGGGACGGGGTTCGCCTTTATAGAGGGACGGGGTTCGCCTTTATAAATGGGGAGTTTGCCTTTATTGATGACTGTTCGCCTTTATAAATGGGGAGTTTGCCTTTATTGATGACTGTTCGCCTTTATAAATGGGGAGTTTGCCTTTATTGATGACTGTTCGCCTTTATAAATGGGGAGTTTGTCTTTATTGATGACTGTTCGCCTTTATAAATGCGGAGTTTGCCTTTATTGATGACAGTTTGCCTTTATGGATGGACGGGGTTCGCCTTTATGGATGGACGGGGTTCGCCTTTATGGATGGACGGGGTTCGCCTTTATGGATGGAGGGGGTTCGCCTTTATAGAGGGACGGGGTTCGCCTTTATAAATGGGGAGTTTGCCTTTATTGATGAATGTTCGCCTTTATAAATGGGGAGTTTGCTGATGATCCAGTTGTCCCTGGAGGTCGGTTCGACCCTCTGGCGGACGCCGGCTTCCAGCTGGAGACCTTCATGGTCACTGTTGGTGTGATGTAGGGACGAGGCTTCACCTGTAACTTTGAACTCTGGCTGTTTGTATGTGTGTGACAGCCTCATTGACTCGCTCTGTGTGTCCGTCTTGTGTTTCAGGTCATTGGAGGAGTGAGGTCACATGCCCTTAGAAGGAGAGGCCGGGCTGGCTGAGAGAGGTTAGGCAGCAGAGAGGATGAAGAGCCTGAGGTGAGGATGATCCGGTGTCCGTTATCTGCGTCTAAAGAAGTCTTTCATGGCAGAATGATGAATCCAGGATTTATTTGATCAGTGACTGGTTCATGATTCTGTCTTCTTTCAGTCTGATGTCACCTGATTATGTGAGCATGAACCTCATAAATCAGCTGTTGCTTCATGTAACTCTTTTGGTTTTACTGTTTTTCAGATTTTATCCCATCGGTGGATGAAGTCTGAAGGAGCCGCTCACAGTTGAGGTACAAACACTGAACCATAGCAGGTGGAAACGCACATAACACCGGATCAGGCCCAAATAGGCCTCACTTCAGGGTCATTCTGGACCAGACAGGCCATGATAAAACAGGAAGTGATCAGCTGAAGAAGTGCAGAAGGAGGAGGGACAGCTACGACAGACTCTAGTTTAAAACCATGCTGTAAATATACGGTGGGTGTGGCCTCTCGGGCCCCCCGTATATGATGTTATCTCAGAACCGTGAGAGGTTTCCACCGAGGTGAGCGACTGCTCCAGCTGGTCAGAAGGTTGAATCAGAGCACGTTTGGGTTTTATGTAATACCTCTGATGGTCGGGGTGTAATACCTCTGATGGTCGGGGTGTAATACCTCTGATGGTCGGGGTGTAATACCTCTGATGGTTGGGGTGTAATACCTCTGACGGTTGGGGTGTAATACCTCTGACGGTTGGGGTGTAATACCTCTGATGGTTGGAGTGTAACACCTCTGATGGTCGGGGTGTAATACCTCTGATGGTCGGGGTGTAATACCTCTGATGGTTGGGGTGTAATACCTCTGATGGTTGGGGTGTAATACCTCTGATGGTTGGGGTGTAATACCTCTGATGGTCGGAGTGTAACACCTCTGATGGTCGGGGTGTAATACCTCTGATGGTCGGGGTGTAATACCTCTGATGGTTGGGGTGTAATACCTCTGATGGTTGGGGTGTAATACCTCTGATGGTTGGGGTGTAATACCTCTGATGGTTGGGGTGTAATACCTCTGATGGTCGGAGTGTAACACCTCTGATGGTCGGGGTGTAATACCTCTGATGGTCGGGGTGTAATACCTCTGATGGTCGGGGTGTAATACCTCTGATGGTTGGGGTGTAATACCTCTGATGGTTGGAGTGTAATACCTCTGATGGTTGGGGTGTAATACCTCTGATGGTTGGGGTGTAATACCTCTGATGGTTGGGGTGTAATACCTCTGATGGTCGGAGTGTAACACCTCTGATGGTCGGGGTGTAATACCTCTGATGGTCGGGGTGTAATACCTCTGATGGTCGGGGTGTAATACCTCTGATGGTCGGGGTGTAATACCTCTGATGGTCGGGGTGTAATACCTCTGATGGTTGGGGTGTAATACCTCTGATGGTTGGAGTGTAATACCTCTGATGGTTGGAGTGTAATACCTCTGATGGTTGGGGTGTAATACCTCTGATGGTTGGGGTGTAATACCTCTGATGGTTGGGGTGTAATACCTCTGATGGTTGGGGTGTAATACCTCTGACGGTTGGGGTGTAATACCTCTGATGGTTGGGGTGTAATACCTCTGATGGTTGGGGTGTAATACCTCTGATGGTTGGGGTGTAATACCTCTGATGGTTGGGGTGTAATACCTCTGATGGTAGGAGTGTAATACCTCTGATGGTCGGAGTGTAACACCTCTGATGGTCGGGGTGTAATACCTCTGATGGTCGGGGTGTAATACCTCTGATGGTCGGGGTGTAATACCTCTGATGGTTGGGGTGTAATACCTCTGATGGTTGGGGTGTAATACCTCTGATGGTTGGGGTGTAATACCTCTGATGGTCGGGGTGTAATACCTCTGATGGTTGGGGTGTAATACCTCTGATGGTTGGGGTGTAATACCTCTGATGGTTGGAGTGTAATACCTCTGATGGTTGGAGTGTAATACCTCTGATGGTTGGGGTGTAATACCTCTGATGGTTGGGGTGTAATACCTCTGATGGTTGGGGTGTAATACCTCTGATGGTTGGAGTGTAATACCTCTGATGGTTGGAGTGTAATACCTCTGATGGTTGGGGTGTAATACCTCTGACGGTTGGGGTGTAATACCTCTGACGGTTCGAGTGTAATACCTCTGATGGTTGGGGTGTAATACCTCTGATGGTTGGAGTGTAATACCTCTGATGGTCGGAGTGTAACACCTCTGATGGTCGGGGTGTAATACCTCTGATGGTTGGGGTGTAATACCTCTGATGGTCGGGGTGTAATACCTCTGATGGTCGGGGTGTAATACCTCTGATGGTCGGGGTGTAATACCTCTGATGGTTGGGGTGTAATACCTCTGATGGTTGGGGTGTAATACCTCTGATGGTCGGGGTGTAATACCTCTGATGGTCGGGGTGTAATACCTCTGATGGTCGGGGTGTAATACCTCTGATGGTCGGAGTGTAATACCTCTGATGGTCGGGGTGTAATACCTCTGATGGTTGGGGTGTAATACCTCTGATGGTTGGGGTGTAATACCTCTGATGGTTGGGGTGTAATACCTCTGATGGTTGGGGTGTAATACCTCTGACGGTCGGGGTGTAGTACCTCTGATGGTTGGGTTGTAATACCTCTGACGGTTGGAGTGTAATACCTCTGATGGCCACCAGATGCTACTCCAGCATCACATAAAGTGGGTTCTTGTGATTGAAAAGAATTCGGAACCATTCTGGGTCATAAAATCAACTGGATTGATCTTCAGATGGTCTTTCGTACAAATCTCTTCTCACTCATTTTCATTCTTATGGTCACCTGATGGTTGTCGCCTCGGTTTTATTCTGATGTCAGATTTAGACCAAATAAAGATGTCATAAATAATGTCAGAGGCATAACTGACAGTTAGAATTGCTCCTGCTATCTGTCAGGGGTAGAGCCAATGGTTTGAAGGCCATTATTATTCCCACTCTTCTTTTTTCCATTCCTATGGAAGAATATGGATAAAGTGGTTCTGATCTCCTGAATGTGTGTGAGTGATGTATAACATTTAATTATTAAATGGGACGGGATAGTGTTGTGGTATGATTGCCACCTTCCATGTGGGAGACCTGGGTTCAAATCCTGCATGAAAGGTTCTACCCCCAGTAGGGTTCCTTACCCTACCTGCTAAATGCATGAACATAAACTGTTTTTACCCCTTTTTAAAATGTTGCAGTACACAGGATGGAAGCAGGAAGCTGTTGACCTGTCCAACCCTCTTATTCCGATGTTGTGCTTCATGACAAAACCATTTAACGATCGGATGGATTAAGGTTTCTAACTCTTAAGTTCTAAGTGTTCCATGATGGAATAATTATAGATTTGGAAATCCACTTGGTACTGAAATCTTATGGCATTCAAACCTTGGATGATTGGAGAAATCCACATGATGGAAAAATCAAATCTGAAGACTTGAGATGTAAATATGTTCAAATTAGGTCAGGATTGAGCCAAAGTTTTGGTTAAAAACTGGCGTCAAACCCCGGTTCACAGATGCTGAGACTAATATTATCCAACATAAAGGGGAATAATTGAGATGAGAGGAATCCGGAAACTGTCCCGTTTGGATCCTTGAACATGATCTGGTTTCGGTGCTGTTTGGGCCAAACTTTCAACATCACAGTTCTGACTCCCGGGTGTATGACAGCTAAAAGTTTGACCTGTTCAACCAGCTGTGATGGAAATCTGTAAAATCCCCACCTTTAGCTTTAAAAAGACAAAAGTCCTTTAAATGTAGGCTTTGATATCTGATTACGTCCTTCACTTGTTATCCATTCACTTTCGGTCACTCTTAGGCTCCGCCTTCTTGTCCATATAGGGTCACAAACTGAACTTAAGCTGTTCTCAGACCAATTGATGACATCACAGTGTCCCCGCCCCTTTCTTCCTGTGAGTGTATTAGTGTTCGGAAACAGGAAGTCAGACCTGTCCATCAGCGCTGAGGTTCTGCTCACATCAGTGAGCGTCCTCACAGAGATGGAAACTCTGAGTGAGACAGATTGACGTCTCATTGGCTCCCTGAGGGCAGCGTGGGTCATGTGACCTGGATGGACCAAATGGAGCAGAAAGTCAAGAAAGAACCCTGGAGAACATCCACGCTGAGGTGGTTGTTTGAAACTGCTCTGCAAAGTGGTTCTTAATGCTAAGCTAACAGAGGCTAACAGCTGTTCCCTCAGTGACATCACAGCCAGCTGATCGACTGTAGAGAAAAACATCCTGTCTGACCGTTAGCATGTTAGCTCCTGGTTCATTCACATAAACAGGCTGACAGGCTAACATTAGCACCGCTCAGATCAATACTGCGGCACTTCCTGTTCTGGAAACACAATGATCAATAATTCCCTGAGGGACACCACACACACACACACACACACACACTCACACGGACGCGCACACACACACACACACACACACACACACACACTGTAACACACACACACACAGAGACACACACACTCACACACACACACACACACTGTAACACACACACAGACAGACTCACACACACACACACACACTGTAACACACACACACACAGAGACACACACACTCACACACACACACACACACTGTAACACACACACTCACACACACACACACACGGACACACACACGGACGCACACACACACACACACACACAGAGAGACACACACACACACACTGTAACACACACGGACACATGTTTGATGCTGATCAGGGGCGACCGAGCATCGATCTGAACAGAGGGAGGGACTGGGCTGGGAATGTGACGGCGTTAACCAGCTCCAGTCGTGGTGGAGGCGTTGTGGCGAGCAGTTAGCGGGCGAGCGGCGGGCGTTGTTAACTACCTCGGCTAACGTGTGTTCTCCTGGCAGGACTGACCGACCGACTGGAACCAGGACAGGAAGGACGCGGGCCCAGGATGACGAGTGCTGCCCCGGCCAGGAAGCCATACCGAAAGGCTCCGCCTCAGCACCGTGAGACTCGCCACGCCCTGCCCACTGCGCCGCCGCCGCCTGCACCGCAGCCCGACATCAATCAGGTAAACAAATGTCCCCTGAACAAACCTCCACACCCCCCCCAGCACCTCGCCCACTCCTCCCGCCTCCCTGCCGGCTGTCTGCGGACGCACAATGAGAGGTCGAGGCGTGACGCCCAGATCCCGTCGCCCTCCGATAGCGAGCTGGACGTCTCCAGCCTGTCCAGTCTGGAGCTCTGCATCCCACCGCCACTGCTCTTCAGCAGCCCCGCCCACCGCCACAATCGGACAAACCAGGCCAGGACTATGGCGGTGGATGTCACTGCGTCTGACTGCCACGTTTCAAGTCCTCGCCATGGTCCGCGACATCACCAAACCGCTAAGAGGTCCAGCAGCAGAGGACGCCACAGAAGCTCCGCCCCAGTCAGGAAACACTCCCCAACCCGTCAGCCCAGAGGAGAGCGCCACAGCCAGACGCAGGCCGCCGCCAGCCGGCGGCAGGCCGCCGCCCCCCCTAAGGGCATCCTGAAGCAGCCGGCACCGTTGGGCTTGGAGCACACCTATGACATCATCAGAAAGTCGAAGTCGGTTGAGCTGCTGGAGGACGGCGCACGCCACCTACCGGTTCACTCTTTTGACCGGGCAGAACGGCGGGCGCCGTCCTCGCTTCGATCCTCAGCCCCTCCCTCCCCGTGCAGGACCAACTGGAACTGGAGGATGCAGGTTCTCGAGGATAAGGTCCGTTTCTCCAACTTCCTGGACGAGATCACCTGCCGGGTTCTTAGCCCCGCCCGCCTTATGCTGCTTAGCGGGTCCCGTGGCAGCGAGCAGGGAAGCCCCACCCCCCTGCACAACCGCCGCCACGCCCAAGGGAACCAGCAGGCGGAGTCCACAGACAGGACTCGCCGCTGGAACGACTGGGTGGCATCACTGCTGCGGCCAGACAGCTGGTGCCAGCCCCTGGAGGGCCATGATGATGTCACGCAGGGGGCAGGGCCTAAAGAGGCGGCCAAAGGAGGAAAGCTGGAGGCTCAGGACACAAAAGAGTCTCCAAGATACAAACGTCCACTTTCTAATCTTTCTCTGTTGTCCCACATCAAGGTAGGTCAGGGGAGGAATTGTTCTTCAGCCATTTTGTTTAAACTGAGCAAAAGATGGTGAACCGCATGAAGAAGGAGCTTTCATTTGTGTTCTATAGGAAGGAGGAGATTTGGAGGATGTTAAGACTGGTTTAGACTGGTTTGAAATTGGGTTTAGAACTGGTTTTAGACCGGGTTTGGAACTGGTTTCAACCTGGGTCTGGAATTGGTTTTAGGCCGGGTTTGGGACAGGTTTCAAGCTGGGCTTGGAACTGGTTTTAGATGGGTTTGAAATTGGGTTTAGAACTGGTTTTAGATGGGTTTGAAATTGGGTTTAAAACATGTTTTTAGATGGGTTTGAAACTGGTTTCAACCTGGGTTTGGAATTGGTTTCAGGCTGGGCTTGGAACTGGTTTTAGATGGGTTTGAAATTGGGTTTATATCTGGTTTCAGGCTGGGTTTAAAACACGTTTTAGATGGGTTTGGAATTGGTTTCAGGCTGGGTTTGGAATTGGTTTCAGGGTGGGTTTGGGACTGGTTTTATATGGGTTTGAAATTGGGTTTATATCTGGTTTCAGGCTGGGTTTAAAACATGTTTTAGATGGGTTTGAAACTGGTTTCAACCTGGGTTTGGAATTGGTTTCAGGGTTGGTTTGGAATTGGTTCCAGGGTTGGTTTGGAATTGGTTCCAGGGTTGGTTTGGAATTGGTTTCAGGTTGGGTTTGGGACTGGTTTTATATGGGTTTGAAATTGGGTTTATATCTGGTTTCAGGCTGGGTTTAAAACATGTTTTAGATGGGTTTGAAACTGGTTTCAACCTGGGTTTGGAATTGGTTTCAGGGTTGGTTTGGAATTGGTTCCAGGGTTGGTTTGGAATTGGTTCCAGGGTTGGTTTGGAATTGGTTTCAGGTTGGGTTTGGGACTGGTTTTATATGGGTTTGAAATTGGGTTTATATCTGGTTTCAGGCTGGGTTTAAAACATGTTTTAGATGGGTTTGAAACTGGTTTCAACCTGGGTTTGGAATTGGTTTCAGGGTTGGTTTGGAATTGGTTTCAGGGTTGGTTTGGAATTGGTTCCAGGGTTGGTTTGGAATTGGTTTCAGGTTGGGTTTGGGACTGGTTTTAGATGGGTTTGAAATTGGGTTTAGATCTGGTTTCAGGCTGGGTTTAAAACACGTATTAGATGGGTTTGAAACTGGTTTCAACCTGGTTTTGGAATTGGTTTCAGGCTGGGCGTGGAACTGGTTTTAGATGGGTTTGAAATTGGGTTTAGAACTGGTTTTAGATGGGTTTGAAATTGGGTTTAGATCTGGTTTTAGACTGGGTTTGGAACTGGTTTCATGCTTGGTTTTAGACTGGTTTCAACATGGGTTTGGAACTGGTTTCAGGGTGGGTTGAGAACTGATTTGAAACCAGTTTTTGGAACTGGTTTTGGTCTGATTTTTATTTATTTCTTTTTTTAACCTCTTGGAGCTATCCACTGTTCCTTTGTTTTTGTTCCAGAGTTCTTGGTTCTCAATCGAAGTTGTCTTGAGTTGACATAAGCAGGAAGTGAGCGAAGTCATGTGACTTCAGTGTTTGTTACTCGAATGGTTCACCATCTACTGTTAAAGTGCAGCAGTGTGTTCCTGGCCAGGTTAAACTTCCCTATTCCTGTTGTTACTGCAGACTATCGGTAGGATGGTTCACTCTGAAGCTCATTTGTAGTTCTTGAATGAACAGATTCTGTACCATCTGAGCAGCATGAGGGTTCTGACTCTGTTCTGCTCTTTTTCAGGAGGTGTTATCAGACCCTGACAGGATCAGGTGAGTCTACTGTCAACAAAAACTTAGATAAAAGTTATTTAAAGGTTTTACAGACACGAAGAACTGGTTTCCAGAGTCTTCTGACTAACTTCTTTATATTCAGAACCAAACCCAGAACCTGCAGCAGCAGCACTCAGTGGAAGCTGCTCCAGATGTTTCCATCCTTCAGCTTCCTTTAATGACTCTTTTTAATGAGTTTTTCCCAGGAATCTGAGTCCATTCCTGCTGAATCCCAGATTCCAGCTGCTCAGCAGTCCCTGGTTGTCTGGTTCTCCTCTTCATGATGCTCCAACATCTGCAGCAGGAGACAGATGTGGACTGCAGGCAGCAGCCGAGCTCACACACTCTGTGTGTCTGAAGCTGCTGGAAGTCCTGCAGAATGAGGTCTGGCATCGTCCTGCTGAAATAACCACAGAAGTCACCTTGATGGCAGCATCTGTCTCTCCAGAACTCCAACATCCAGCATGCATCAGTGGTACCTTCACCCAGATGAAGCCCTCCATGCCCTGGACTCTGCTGCAGCCCCAGACCATCACAGACGCTGGCTTTAAACCTTCCTCTGAGAACAGCTGGATGCTCTTTCTCAGCAGTTTTCCCCAGAAGCAGCTGAAACGTGGACTCATCTGCCCACAGAACACGTGTCCACTGTCTTTCTGTCCCTCTGAGATGAGCTGGAGTCCAGAGAACTGGGCCGTGGTTCTGCTCAGAGCTGATATATGGCTTCCTCCTGGTGTGATGCAGCTTCAGCTCACATTTCTGGATGCAGCCGTGGACTGTGTTGAGTGGAAATGCTTTTCCCAGCTCCTCCTGAGCCCATGTGGCTGTATGGATCATGGTGGCCTGACGGTTTCTCCTGCAGTGCTGCCTGAGGGCTCCGAGCTCATCCAACAGGGCTTTCTGTCCTTGGCCTTTCCACACTGAGACTTCCCCAGACTCCCTGAATCTGTTCCCAATATTCTGCTCTGTAGATGCTGAAAGACCAAAGTTCTTTCCAGTCTGACTCTGAGGAATATTTCCTGAACTTATTGATGATTCTCTGATGGAGTTTGGCCCAAAGCGGTGAGCCACGACCCATCCTTGTTGGAGAGGCTGAACCTTTGGTGGAAGCTGCTTTTATACCCAATCCTGACACCCTCACCTGTCAGCAGGTAACCTGCTGCTTGGAGAAGCTCCAGAAGCTGTTGCTGTAGATTCTATAAACTTTCTGTCTTTCTTTGGCTCCAGAACAGCTTTTACTGAGTGCTGCTGCAGGTTCTGTTGGTCAGTGAAGACTCTGAAGGTTCAAACTGATGAAGTAATCACAGATTTAGGTTTTCCTTGCATTAAAAAGCTTCTAAATGGTCTAACTAAAGGTGGAATGTGTTCTGTATAAATCCTGCATGTTTTATCTGTGCTAATAATGAGGTGTCTGTGGATCACGATGGCTTCACTCGACAGAAATTTTGGGAAAAAACCTGGATTCAGAGTCGCAGGTGGGGTCCAACCGGCCCAGTTCAGCGGGGATGTTCGCAGTTTTGCTCACAAATGTCCTGAATGTGAATTAAATGAGTTTTTTGTTATTGACTGAGCACCAACGTACCAGAATCTGTCTGATTGGTTGGATGGTGGTACTGATGGATGCTTTGGTTAATGAGTCACTGTGATGGCGCCTTTCTGTCACTCATTCAGGTCCAGTGCAGCAGAACCGTCCTTTCACAGTGGATGTAGTCTGAGCACTGCCCTCATCTTCAGCCACTAAACTAAAACACTTCCTGTTACCCAGAATCCTCCAGCAGCAGAATGAGGACCTGCAGCGCCGCCTTTCCCTCTCTACACACAAGATGGAGGCAATGGAGGCGGAGTTTGATGGCAGCCGTCATTACATGGAGGCAGAGCTCAGCCGGACCCGTGACGACCTGGACAAGATGAGAGACAAGTTCCGCAGGTGAGGAGTGTGATGATATTTCAGCCGCCAGGATGAAGATGATGAAGAAGAAGCAGAGGGGGGGGTGGTTTTCCAGGTTCTGTCTGAAATCACAATGAAAGGATCATTGCTTCGTATCCTGGACAGAAAGGTGGTCCTTAGGTAGTCACACCTGTGACTCTGACTCTACTCAGGTATCCCACACAGAGCTGTGGCCATGACTCAGCAGCCGTGAAACTGTGACTCGGCAGCCGTGAAACTGTGACTCGGCAGCAGTGAAACTGTGACTCGGCAGCAGTGAAACTGTGACTCGGCAGCAGTGAAACTGTGACTCGGCAGCAGTGAAACTGTGACTCGGCAGCAGTGAAACTGTGACTCGGCAGCAGTGAAACTGTGACTCGGCAGCAGTGAAACTGTGACTCGGCAGCAGTGAAACTGTGACTCGGCAGCAGTGAAACTGTGACTCGGCAGCAGTGAAACTGTGACTCGGCAGCAGTGAAACTGTGACTCGGCAGCCGTGAAACTGTGACTCGGCAGCAGTGAAACTGTGACTCGGCAGCAGTGAAACTGTGACTCGGCAGCAGTGAAACTGTGACTCGGCAGCAGTGAAACTGTGACTCGGCAGCAGTGAAACTGTGACTCGGCAGCAGTGAAACTGTGACTCGGCAGCAGTGAAACTGTGACTCGGCAGCAGTGAAACTGTGACTCGGCAGCAGTGAAACTGTGACTCGGCAGCAGTGAAACTGTGACTCGGCAGCAGTGAAACTGTGACTCGGCAGCAGTGAAACTGTGACTCGGCAGCAGTGAAACTGTGACTCTGACTCAGCCCAGGTATCCCTCACAGTCTCAGAGCTGTGGAACTGTGACTCGGCAGCAGTGAAACTGTGACTCGGCAGCAGTGAAACTGTGACTCGGCAGCAGTGAAACTGTGACTCGGCAGCAGTGAAACTGTGACTCGGCAGCAGTGAAACTGTGACTCGGCAGCAGTGAAACTGTGACTCGGCAGCAGTGAAACTGTGACTCGGCAGCAGTGAAACTGTGACTCTGACTCTACTCAGGTATCCCACACAGAGCTGTGGCTGTGACTCAGCAGCAGTGAAACTGACTCTGACTCAGCCCAGGTATCCCACAGTCTCTGAGCTGTGGCTGTGACTCGGCAGCAGTGAAACTGTGACTGTGCTAAAGCTGCCATCTGATTTGTGACTCGAATCCTTTGACCTGAGTTGAATTGTTTGTTGATGAGCTGTGACTTGGCTTTGACTCGTCATGCGCTGTGACTCGTGGTATAACCTGTAACTGTCTCTGTCCACAGACTCCAGAACAGCTACACGGCGTCTCAGAGAGCCAATCAGGACCTGGAGGAGAAGCTCCACGCCCTGGTAAAATTCACCTGCTTCATCTGCTGCTGATTGGCTCTTTGAACTATTGATTATGTGCAGTGTGTGATCAATAATGATCAATAACAAACTATGTTTAAGTATTGTTGTACAGCCACACACACATACATCCGGCAAAGCTGATCGATCACATGATCAATCACCTTGTGCCTCATCAATGAGACCTCATCCTGATAGCTCTGTAAAGAAGCTCCTGATTGGTCCTGAGTTTGTGATCTCACTGATAATAAATGGGTCCTGTGTGTTGAGCTCATTGATCTCACTCAGCCAATAGCTGATCAATATCTTAATGAAAACGCACTCCGAGGCTGTTTATTGATTAACTGTGGAAAAGTCCTGATTGACAGCAGGGTGGTTGTCAGGGGCGACGAGGTCAGAGTGGCTGCAGGAAGTTGCTGTGGTGATGGTTGGACATGGCTTCGGGTCGATGACATCAACATTTAACCCGTTAAACAGAACCAGACAGAACCGTTCAGCCGGTGTGAAATCTCCAGAACTGGATTGGGTTCTAGACTTTTTATCATCTGAGGAAACATGAAATAAACTCTGATAAATGAATTAACACGGAGGAAAAGCTGTGACTTATAACAGTGGCTGGTTATGACATCATAAAGGGCGTTTGAACAGGTCCAAACTCTGGTTCAAAATGAAAGTATCCAGCTAAAAACTGTTCTTCAGAACCAGAACAACCTTCCTCCAGTTAACCATGTAGAGAAAAATACTCCAAAAACAGGGTTTTACTTCCTGGTTCTGGGCTTGAGTTCAGATCAGGTTCTTATTTTATACTTTAGAGACTAAAGTGGATCTGAGATCAGACTGTTCCCACAGCTGTGTGTCAGTGATTGATCACTTCGTTCAGAACACCTGAGGAATGCGAGGTGATCCGAGTCAGACGGAACCGACAGCTTTTCTGTGATGTAGTCTAATCAGGTGGGAAACGGGGGGCTGCCACCTGGTGGTCAAACTGGGGATAGCATTCGTTTTCAATTTGGTCCATTTGATCCCAAACTGTCTCTGGGCTGGTTTTTGGTTCTGGTTAAGTCTCGGATCAGAACAGGTGACAGGAAACTGGACCTCAGGTGTTCTGACGAGTGTGAGAACCGGTGATGCCGCTTTCTAATGACTCGTTTTCCAACTTCCTGTTTGTCTGACTGTCCTTCTTCATCTCTTCTTTCTTTTCTCACGCTGCTCTCTGATGGACTCATCTTCATCTTCATCACCTTCATCAGGCCGCCGTCAGTCAGACATGGGTTCATGCAGTTGCGTTTCCTCCACCTTCATCCCTCCATCCTCAGTTTTCTTCTGTTTTCTGTCTGAACGTTTGAACTCCAGGTCGTTGCAGTCGGGGTTTGAAATGCCGTCAGCTGCAGTTCAGCTCCGCCTCCATCACAGAGATGCAGCCTATAAGAAGTGTTTGTGGCTCCGCTCCACGAATCAACACAAACCTTTTGTAGATAAAAACGAGCTGAAATATGACATGCATGCTCAGACCCCGTGGCGTGCCGCTCAGACCCCGTGGCGTGCCGCTCAGACCCCGTGGCGTGCCGCTCGGACCCCGTGGGGGACCCTCAGACCCCGTGGCGTGCCGCTCAGACCTCATGGCGTGCCGCTCAGACCCCAACGGAACATGCTAACGGAACATGCTAACGGAACATGCTAACGGAACATGTTAACGGGCCGGGTTAACGGAACATGTTAACGGGCCGGGTTAACGGAACATGTTAACGGGCCGGGTTAACGGAACATGTTAACGGGCCGGGTTAACGGAACATGTTAACGGGCCGGGTTAACGGAACATGTTAACGGAACATGCTAACGGGCCGGGTTAACGGAACATTTTAACGGAACATGTTAACGGAACGGGTTAACGGAACATGTTAACGGGCCGGGTTAACGGAACATGTTAACGGAACATGTTAACGGGCCGGGTTAACGGAACATGTTAACGGAACATGTTAACGGGCCGGGTTAACGGAACATGTTAACGGAACATGTTAACGGACCGGGTTAACGGAACATGTTAACGGGCCGGGTTAACGGGCCGGGTTAACGGAACATGTTAACGGAACATGTTAACGGAACATGTTAACGGACCGGGTTAACGGAACATGTTAACGGACCGGATTAACGGAACATGTTAATGGAACATGTTAACGGAACATGTTAACGGACCGGATTAACGGAACATGTTAATGGAACATGTTAACGGAACATGTTAACGGACCGGATTAACGGAACATGTTAATGGAACATGTTAACGGAACATGTTAACGGGCCGGGTTAACGGAACATGTTAACGGAACATGTTAACGGAACATGTTAACGGAACATGCTAACGGAACATGTTAACGGGCCGGGTTAACGGAACATGTTAACGGAACATATTAACGGGCCGGGTTAACGGAACATGTTAACGGGCCGGGTTAACGGAACATGTTAACGGAACATGCTAACGGGCCGGGTTAACGGAACATTTTAACGGAACATGTTAACGGAACGGGTTAACGGAACATGTTAACGGGCCGGGTTAACGGAACATGTTAACGGAACATGTTAACGGGCCGGGTTAACTGAACATGTTAACGGAACATGCTAACGGGCCGGGTTAACGGAACATTTTAACGGAACATGTTAACGGACCGGGTTAACGGAACATGTTAACGGGCCGGGTTAATGGAACATGTTAACGGAACATGTTAACGGGCCGGGTTAACGGAACATGTTAACGGAACATGCTAACGGGCCGGGTTAACGGAACATTTTAACGGAACATGTTAACGGACCGGGTTAACGGAACATGTTAACGGAACATGCTAACGGGCCGGGTTAACGGAACATTTTAACGGAACATGTTAACGGACCGGGTTAACGGAACATGTTAACGGGCCGGGTTAATGGAACATGTTAACGGAACATGTTAACGGGCCGGGTTAACGGAACATGTTAACGGGCCGGGTTAACGGAACATGTTAACGGGCCGGGTTAACGGAACATGTTAACGGACCGGGTTAACGGACCGGGTTAACGGACCGGGTTAACGGAACATGTTAACGGAACATGTTAACGGAACATGTTAACGGAACATGTTAACGGAACATGTTAACGGGCCGGGTTAACGGAACATGTTAACGGGCCGGGTTAACGGACCGGGTTAACGGACCGGGTTAACAGTGACCCTCTGCAGTTCTGGCTCTGAGCTGCAGTTCTGGCTCTGAGGTCCAGTTCTGGCTCTGAGGTCCAGTTCTGGCTCTGAGGTCCAGTTGTGGCTCCGAGGTCCAGTTCTGGCTCTGAGGTCCAGTTCTGGCTCTGAGGTCCGGTCCTGGCTCTGAGGTCCAGTTCTGGCTCTGAGGTCCAGTTGTGGCTCTGAGGTCCAGTTGTGGCTCTGAGGTCCAGTTCTGGCTCTGAGGTCCAGTTCTGGCTCTGAGGTCCAGTTCTGGCTCTGAGGTCCAGTTCTGGCTCTGAGCTGCAGTTCTGGCTCTGAGGTCCAGTTCTGGCTCTGAGGTCCAGTTCTGGCTCTGAGGTCCAGTTCTGGCTCTGAGGTCCAGTGACCCTCTGGAGAGTCTTATTCTGCACATGCTCAGTGATGACCCCGTGGTGCCGGCTGGACACTCCAGGGTGTTTGCTCCTCTCCGAGCGATCTTTGCCATGCAAGCTTTAGCTTGAGCCGCTTTGACAGAAACTTGATTATTGATCAGATTTCAGCTTCAGTGCTTTGATCAAGATCCTATCAGATCTGATTGATCGTTTTATAGTTCCTGCATCCCCTAATGTATCTGTGCAGCGCTGCTGGCTGTTGCAGCATTCAAATGATCTGGGAAAACTGTAGAGTGATGGATTAGGAAATATGGATCATTTATTGATTCAGTAAGAACCGCAAACATGTCGTCTGTGAATGTTTGAGTGATCAGAGTCAGGGTTGTTCCCACATGATCTGAATGTATGTTGAAATAAAGACCCAGCTGCTGATTGGCTGCCTCAGCTGTGCCAGACAGTCATTGGTCTAAAATGTTGTCTTTGCTCCGCCCACAGCTGCGGAAGGTGGAGAGAGACAAAAAGACGATGGACCAGGAGATCGTGGAGCTCACCAACAAACTGCTGGACGCCAAAAACACCATTGACCACCTGGAGGAGCTCAACGTGAGACAAAGCAACAGCTTTCCCACTTCTCATTCTTATTATTTTAACACCTTCAGAGCTGCAGATGCTTTTCATTATGTTGGGTCAAACTGAGCGCGCTCAGACTGTGTCAGGCTGCCAGTCCAACCTGCTCTCTGTGTGCAGGAGCGCTACAGGCAGGACTGCAACCTGGCCGTTCAGCTGCTCAAATGCAACAAGTCGCACTTCAGGAACCACAAGTTTGCCGACGTAAGTACCTGCTCTTAGGACTCGGTCCTCATAAGACTGTCAGTCAACATCATGGCGACAGTAATTCTGCAGGAAGTGATGTCATCACACCTGCTGGAGCTCAGTCATCCAGAGAGGTGAAGCAGTTACCATGGAAACCTGACTTCAGAAGTGATCACATGACGCAGATGAATAGCTGAGGTCATCAACAGGATGTTAAATGTGTGTGTGGCTGAGTTATTGATCTCGATTATTGACTGCTGCCTTAGATCCGTCAGACCTCAGAGTGTGTGTGAGGACAGAACCGTCTCAGGTCCAAACAGAACCGTCTCAGGTCCAAACAGAACCGTCTCAGGTCCAAACAGAGCCGTCTCAGGTCCAAAGGTCCTAGGTCCAAACAGAGCCGTCTCAGGTCCAAACAGAACCGTCTCAGGTCCAAACAGAACCGTCTCAGGTCCAAACAGAACCGTCTTAGGTCCAAACAGAGCCGTCTCAGGTCCAAACAGAGCCGTCTCAGGTCCAAACAGAACCGTCTCAGGTCCAAACAGAACCGTCTCAGGTCCAAACAGAACCGTCTCAGGTCCAAAGGTCCTAGGTCCAAACGGAGCCGTCTCAGGTCCAAACAGAACCGTCTCAGGTCCAAACAGAACCATCTCAGGTCCAAAGGTCCTAGGTCCAAACAGAGCCGTCTCAGGTCCAAACAGAACCGTCTTAGGTCCAAACAGAACCGTCTTAGGTCCAAACAGAGCCGTCTCAGGTCCAAACAGAGCCGTCTCAGGTCCAAACAGAACCGTCTCAGGTCCAAACAGAACCGTCTCAGGTCCAAACAGAACCGTCTCAGGTCCAAAGGTCCTAGGTCCAAACAGAGCCGTCTCAGGTCCAAACAGAACCGTCTCAGGTCCAAACAGAACCGTCTCAGGTCCAAACAGAGCCGTCTCAGGTCCAAACAGAACCGTCTCAGGTCCAAACAGAACCGTCTCAGGTCCAAACAGAACCGTCTCAGGTCCAAAGGTCCTAGGTCCAAACGGAGCCGTCTCAGGTCCAAACAGAACCGTCTCAGGTCCAAACAGAACCATCTCAGGTCCAAAGGTCCTAGGTCCAAACAGAGCCGTCTCAGGTCCAAACAGAACCGTCTTAGGTCCAAACAGAACCGTCTTAGGTCCAAACAGAGCCGTCTCAGGTCCAAACAGAGCCGTCTCAGGTCCAAACAGAGCCGTCTCAGGTCCAAACAGAGCCGTCTCAGGTCCAAACAGAACCGTCTCAGGTCCAAAGGTCCTAGGTCCAAACGGAGCCGTCTCAGGTCCAAACAGAACCGTCTCAGGTCCAAACAGAACCATCTCAGGTCCAAAGGTCCTAGGTCCAAACAGAGCCGTCTCAGGTCCAAACAGAACCGTCTTAGGTCCAAACAGAACCGTCTTAGGTCCAAACAGAGCCGTCTCAGGTCCAAACAGAGCCGTCTCAGGTCCAAACAGAGCCGTCTCAGGTCCAAACAGAGCCGTCTCAGGTCCAAAGGTCCTAGGTCCAAACAGAGCCGTCTTCGGTCCAAACAGAGCCGTCTCAGGTCCAAACAGAGCCGTCTCAGGTCCAAACAGAGCCGTCTCAGGTCAAAACAGAGCCGTCTCAGGTCCAAAGGTCCTAGGTCTTAGGTCCAAACAGAACCGTCTTAGGTCCAAACAGAGCCGTCTTAGGTCCAAAGGTCCTAGGTCTTAGGTCCAAACAGAACCGTCTTGGGTCCAAAGAGAGCCATCGAAGGTCCAAAGGTCTTAGGTCCAAACAGAGCCGTCTTAGGTCCAAACAGAGCCGTCTTAGGTCCAAAGGTCCTAGGTCCAAACAGAGCCGTCTTAGGTCCAAAGGTCCTAGGTCTTAGGTCCAAAGGTCCTAGGTCTTAGGTCCAAAGGTCCTAGGTCTTAGGTCCAAAGGTCCTAGGTCCAAACAGAGCCGTCTTAGGTCCAAAGGTCCTAGGTCCAAACAGAGCCGTCTTAGGTCCAAAGGTCCTAGGTCCAAACAGAGCCGTCTTAGGTCCAAAGGTCCTAGGTCCAAACAGAGCCGTCTTAGGTCCAAAGGTCCTAGGTCTTAGGTCCAAACAGAGCCGTCTTAGGTCCAAAGGTCCTAGGTCTTAGGTCCAAAGGTCCTAGGTCCAAACGGAGCCGTCTTAGGTCCAAAGGTCCTAGGTCCAAACGGAGCCGTCTTAGGTCCAAAGGTCCTAGGTCCAAACGGAGCCGTCTTAGGTCCAAAGGTCCTAGGTCCAAACGGAGCCGTCTTAGGTCCAAAGGTCCTAGGTCCAAACAGAGCCGTCTTAGGTCCAAAGGTCCTAGGTTCAAACAGAGCCGTCTTAGGTCCAAAGGTCCTAGGTTCAAACAGAGCCGTCTTAGGTCCAAAGGTCCTAGGTCTTAGGTCCAAACAGAACCGTCTTAGGTCCAAAGAGAGCCATCGAAGGTCCAAAGGTCTTAGGTCCAAACAGAGCCGTCTTAGGTCCAAAGGTCCTAGGTCCAAACAGAGCCGTCTTAGGTCCAAAGGTCCTAGGTCCAAACAGAGCCGTCTTAGGTCCAAAGATCCTAGGTCCAAACAGAGCCGTCTTAGGTCCAAAGGTCCTAGGTCTTAGGTCCAAACAGAGCCGTCTTAGGTCCAAAGGTCCTAGGTCCAAACAGAGCCGTCTTAGGTCCAAAGGTCCTAGGTCTTAGGTCCAAACAGAGCCGTCTTAGGTCCAAAGGTCCTAGGTCCAAACAGAGCCGTCTTAGGTCCAAAGGTCCTAGGTCCAAACAGAGCCGTCTTAGGTCCAAAGGTCCTAGGTTCAAACAGAGCCGTCTTAGGTCCAAAGGTCCTAGGTTCAAACAGAGCCGTCTTAGGTCCAAAGGTCCTAGGTTCAAACAGAGCCGTCTTAGGTCCAAAGGTCCTAGGTCCAAACAGAGCCGTCTTAGGTCCAAAGGTCCTAGGTCTTAGGTCCAAAGAGAGCCGTCTTAGGTCCAAAGGTCCTAGGTCCAAACAGAGCCGTCTTAGGTCCAAAGGTCCTAGGTCCAAACAGAGCCGTCTTAGGTCCAAAGGTCCTAGGTTCAAACAGAGCCGTCTTAGGTCCAAAGGTCCTAGGTTCAAACAGAGCCGTCTTAGGTCCAAAGGTCCTAGGTTCAAACAGAGCCGTCTTAGGTCCAAAGGTCCTAGGTCTTAGGTCCAAAGAGAGCCGTCTTAGGTCCAAAGGTCCTAGGTCCAAACAGAGCCGTCTTAGGTCCAAAGAGAGCCGTCTTAGGTCCAAAGGGAGCCGTCTTAGGTCCAAAGGTCCTAGGTCCAAACAGAGCCGTCTTAGGTCCAAAGGTCCTAGGTCCAAACAGAGCCGTCTTAGGTCCAAAGGTCCTAGGTCTTAGGTCCAAAGAGAGCCGTCTTAGGTCCAAAGGTCCTAGGTCCAAACAGAGCCGTCTTAGGTCCAAAGGTCCTAGGTCCAAACAGAGCCGTCTTAGGTCCAAAGGTCCTAGGTTCAAACAGAGCCGTCTTAGGTCCAAAGGTCCTAGGTTCAAACAGAGCCGTCTTAGGTCCAAAGGTCCTAGGTCCAAACAGAGCCGTCTTAGGTCCAAAGGTCCTAGGTCCAAACAGAGCCGTCTTAGGTCCAAAGGTCCTAGGTCCAAACAGAGCCGTCTTAGGTCCAAAGGTCCTAGGTCTTAGGTCCAAAGAGAGCCGTCTTAGGTCCAAAGGTCCTAGGTCTTAGGTCCAAACGGAGCCGTCTTAGGTCCAAACAGAGCCGTCTTAGGTCCAAAGGTCCTAGGTCCAAACAGAGCCGTCTTAGGTCCAAAGGTCCTAGGTCTTAGGTCCAAACGGAGCCGTCTTAGGTTCAAACAGAGCCGTCTTAGGTCCAAAGGTCCTAGGTCCAAACAGAGCCGTCTTAGGTCCAAAGGTCCTAGGTCCTCTCCTAAGAGAGCAGTCTTAAACTGACCAGCTTTAAGGTGGAGGTTCAGTTATTGATCACCTGTCAGTTATACTCTGATAATCTCTAACGAAGCTGAACAGAAGCAGAGACTCTGACTTTAGGCTGAATGAACCCAACGGACCAATCGCAGCAGCTGAAATAAAGAGTAGAATCTGACAGGAAACAGGAAGTGCTGCTTTCTCAGTGGTTTCTGTGTGTTGCAGCTTCCCTCTGAGCTCCAGGACATGCTCAACAAACACATGAAGAGCAGCCTCCCGGAGCGAGGCCCCGCCCTCGGACCTCAGGACCCGGACACGCTCAGTCTGACGCCCGCCGACGTCGTGCCGACCTCCGTCATCGCCCGTGTGCTGGAGAAACCCGAGCCGCTGGTTCTGAACTCCGCCCAGTCCAGCAGCTGCGGCCGCCCAGTCGCCGAGGACGTCTTCGTGCACGTGGACATGACCGGGCCGGCGGGCGCCGAGGCCCGGGAGAACGCCGGCAGTCAGGAGGTGGCGCAGCAGAACGGTTCCTGTCGCAGCCAGAGCAGCCTTGATGAGGAGGCGGGGGGAGCGCCGTCCTTCGAGAAGCTGAACCCGTACCCGGCGCCGCCGCCGCCCCACCCGCTCTACCCCGGCCGCAAAGTCATCGAGTTCTCGTCCGACGACAAAGTCAAGATTCCTAAAAACTCGCCGCTGCCCAACTGCACCTACGCCACCCGGCAGGCCATCTCGCTCAGCCTCGTGCAAAACGACGACGAGCGGCTGGTGCCCGGCAGTCCTGCCCCCTCCTCCTCCTCTGGCGGGGGAGGCGGGGCCAACCAGCGCACGCCACCATCGCAACGGGAGGCCACAAGTGAGCCGCTGTCCAGCCAGTCCAGCCCCTTCAGCAGCCCCCCACAGGTAAGATGAAGCCCTGGAATTCCAGGATGGAAACCAGAACTTACTGATCCGAGATGTCTAGTGATGATGTCACTAACCCCTTGTGGCCCCGCCCCCTCTTCCGCAGGCACCCAGCGTCCTGGCAAGCTCCGGCAGCTCGGAGGAGGACCTGCTCGCCAACTGGCAGCGGATGTTTGTGGAGAAGATGGCGCCGTCCTGCGACGGCGCTCTGACGCACCGCACGGCGTTTAGCAGCCAGATGGCTCAGGAGCTCCAAAGGCGAAGACAAGCAGCGGGGGGCGGGGCCTCCTCCTCCTCAGACCACCACAGGACGGCCTACTCAGATGGCGAGGAGGGCTCTTCTGCACGCAGCTGGACGCCGAGCCGCGGGTCCAGTCTGGACACTGACACGGACACGGAGCCACGGCCCGGTAGGAAGGCACGCCACGGCGGCTCAGTGGAGGAGGGTGAGCGTCTGCTCATGAACCTGGAGGACGCCGGCGGTGACACAGCGGACAGCGTGGCGCCCGGCCCCGCAGACGCCGGCAGGAATAAGGAGGAGGAAGAAGATGAGAGCTCGGCCGAAGAGCGCGATGTCCTCCCCCGTGACCTGCCCGTCATCTCGTCCCGCCTCCTGGACTTTGACCCCGCCCTCGCCACCGCCGTGCCACAGCGACCTCAGAAGAGCCCGAAGAGGATGGGCGTGCACCACCTGCATCGCAAAGACAGCCTGACCAGGGCCCAGGAGCAAGGCACGCTGCTGGACTGAGCCGGCTGTTCCCACGGCAACAGGGCTGCCCGCTGATCCAGGAAATAGCCATACCTTACCTACGCTGATCAGCTGATGTTTGTTTACAAACAAACAAAGGTACTTTGAATTCCAACATTTTCTTCTTCAGCTGTTTTTATTGAGCAGCATTCTGATTGGTCGCTCGTGGCAGCAGGTGCTGCTGGGTCTGAACAGGTGAGCTGTCGCTGCACTCAGGTGGTAAAGGATGCAGTGATGTCATTACTCGCAGGAAACTTCCTCCTGTCTGTATTTGAAGCTGATTGGAGCTGAAATGATCATGTGACCATCAGTCTCACAGCTGCCGCCATCTTGTGGTGAAGTTGCAGACAGCAGCCGTCTCAGTCGTTACCTGTGGGCTGACTCACCTGTGGAGGAGGCCATGAAAGGCTTTGAGTTCCTCCTTCTTCTGTGGTTTCCACAATGTTTTGATTGGAAACTAAAATCTGGACAAAGAATCAGTGTCAGAGTGTTTTATTAGAAAATTAAACTGAAAACCCTTTTATTGTCATTTACTGAACATAGGCTTTTATTTTGAAGGGAACAAATGAGACAACTGGGCACACGCACGTGCACGTGCACACTGGGACTCTCAGTGCCTCTGTCACTTCCTGTCTGAGGCCGTGAGCGTGACCCCGGCCGCTGGTCATGTGACCCCGGCCGCTGGTCATGTGACACCGGCCGCTGGTCATGTGACACCGGCCGCTGGTCGCGTGACGCCGGCCGCTGGTCGCGTGACGCCGGCCGCTGGTCGCGTGACGCCGGCCGCTGGTCGCGTGACGCCGGCCGCTGGTCGCGTGACCCCGGCCGCTGGTCGCGTGACGCCGGCCGCTGGTCGTGTGACGCCGGCCGCTGGTCGCGTGACCCCGGCCGCTGGTCGTGTGACGCCGGCCGCTGGTCGTGTGACGCCGGCCGCTGGTCGTGTGACGCCGGCCGCTGGTCGTGTGACGCCGGCCGCTGGTCATGTGACACCGGCCGGTCAGCTGACCTTGGACTCTGACCTCCTCCATGAAGACAGGACCGGGGGCGGAGCCTCATCTGGAATGTACCTTTGTTGTTTTGGTTTGTTTTTTCCTTTGTTGTGAAATCAGAAGTATTGATCTGCTGTCATGAGACAACCATGTTTGGATTTTATTGATTTGTTCTGCTTTTTTGTTTGTTTGTTTGTTTGAGTACCGAAGCCCATTGGTGCCAGAAACAGACGGTTCTGACTCCTACAGATCAATAGATCTGACAGGTGGAGCTGTCTGAGTCCTACAGATCAATAGATCTGACAGGTGGAGCTGTTTGACTCCTACAGATCAATAGATCTGACAGGTGGAGCTGTCTGACTCCTACAGATCAATAGATCTGACAGGAGGAGTGGTTTTGGCACCTCTGGGCCTCCATACGTCTTCTTCTTCTTCTTCTTCTTCTTCTCTGGAGTGAGAGATCGAATGTCGACTTGCTGCCTCCTCACAGCTCCGATTGTGACTCACCGATCACCCGTGATTGATCCACTGATCAATTGATTAATCCGACATCTGTTCGAATTTCGCTCCACTTTGTGCTTACTGATCAGAGTATTGATCAGCCTTGACCTTCGTTAGCAACTGAAAGTCTTGATTTTTGAATGTTAATTGTATAGATGAAAGCTTAAACAAATGCTCTCCTTATTGATTGTTTCTGAACTAATCGATCACTGATCACTTGTTTGTCAGATGTCTTCAAACGTCTGATTTTTGTCCAAATCAATAAGATGTTTCACACTTTTACTTTGTATTAAATTGGTTGACTAACTGATTGAGCTCCTCTTCAGTCTGAAATCAGCGACTGTATGGAAGCTCAGAGCGTCCAAACATTAGTTTGACTTTTTCTTCTTCGTGTTTTAGTCTCAGAAGCTTCATCAGACGCTCTGCTGTCTGATCCTGTGAACTGGCCGTGTTCAGACGAGCGCCACTGATGCATGATGGGACACGGAGTAACACTGAGGCGTCCTGAGTGTGGAGCGCCCAGTTCAGGTGCGTTCAGGTGCGTTCAGAGGTGCGTTCAGAGGTGCGTTCAGGTGCGTTCAGAGGTGCGTTCAGGTGCGTTCAGAGGTGCGTTCAGAGGTGCGTTCAGGTGTGTTCAGAGGTGCGTTCAGAGGTGCGTTCAGGTGCGTTCAGAGGTGTGTTCAGAGGTGCGTTCAGGTGTGTTCAGAGGTGCGTTCAGAGGTGCGTTCAGAGGTGCGTTCAGAGGTGCGTTCAGAGGTGCGTTCAGGTGCGTGTTCAGGTGCGTTCAGAGGTGCGTTCAGAGGTGCGTTCAGAGGTGCGTTCAGAGGTGCGTTCAGAGGTGCGTTCAGGTGCGTTCAGAGGTGCGTTCAGAGGTGCGTTCAGAGGTGCGTTCAGAGGTGCGTTCAGAGGTGCGTTCAGAGGTGCGTTCAGAGGTGCGTTCAGAGGTGCGTTCGGGTGCGTTCAGGTGCGTGTTCAGGTGCGTTCAGAGGTGCGTTCAGGTGCGTTCAGAGGTGCGTTCAGAGGTGCGTTCAGAGGTGCGTTCAGAGGTGCGTTCAGGTGCGTTCAGGTGCGTGTTCAGGTGCGTTCAGAGGTGCGTTCAGGTGCGTTCAGGTGCGTGTTCAGGTGCGTTCAGAGGTGCGTTCAGAGGTGCGTTCAGAGGTGCGTTCAGAGGTGCGTTCAGAGGTGCGCCACTGATGCATGATGGGACACGGAGTAACACTGAGGCGTCCTGAGTGTGGAGCGCCCAGTTCAGGTGCGTTCAGAGGTGCGTTCAGAGGTGCGTTCAGAGGTGCGTTCAGAGGTGTGTTCAGGTGCGTTCAGAGGTGCGTTCAGGTGCGTTCAGGTGTGCGTTCAGAGGTGCGTTCAGACGAGCGCCACTGATGCATGATGGGACACGGAGTAACACTGAGGCGTCCTGAGTGTGGAGCGCCCAGTTCAGGTGCGTTCAGAGGTGCGTTCAGAGGTGCGTTCAGGTGCGTTCAGAGGTGCGTTCAGAGGTGCGTTCAGAGGTGCGTTCAGAGGTGCGTTCAGAGGTGCGTTCGGGTGCGTTCAGAGGTGCGTTCAGAGGTGCGTTCAGAGGTGCGTTCAGAGGTGCGTTCAGAGGTGCGTTCAGGTGTGTTCAGAGGTGCGTTCAGGTGTGTTCAGAGGTGCATTCAGAGGTGCGTTCAGAGGTGCGTTCAGGTGCGTTCAGAGGTGCGTTCAGGTGTGTTCAGGTCAGGGCTTCTTAACACTAAAACTAATAACGACCACAACATGAAGTTAAACTTTAGAACAGAGTTTATTAACCAGTTAAAGTTATTAACCATGTAAAGGCTAAACTGTGCAAACAGACGTATAGAAACGCGTTATTTTCTGTCTCGGAGGTTAAACTTGTGTAAAAATATCGAGGTCTGGTCGTGTCAGTATTTATCCAACAGTTTATTCGGGAAAAGGGAATTTTACAGTTGAACTGCGCAGGCTTCTGTTCACTCAGTTTCTGGTTGAGCCTTTTCTTTCTCTTCTGCCCGGCAACAATGAGGTCACACCCAGTGATTCTCTTTCATTGGTTTGGCTTCGACCAACATCCCAAATTCCTTCTTTCTGAGCTGATGGTGCCGTGTGACCGAATCGGTTCCATCCATGGCTCGCTCCACCCCCCCCTCCCCTTTCCTTTTGGGTTTTATTGGTTATTACTTATCGGGTCATTACTGCCGGCGGGGGAACCGTTCTGAGGGGTTCGCAGCTGGTTCTGTGGATGAATCCACTGAAAGCGTCTCTGAGATCGTCTCATTTTAAGATTGTTTTATGGCCGCCTGCCTGTCAGGTGAGAATAAAACGGGGGAAATGCTCCTTTAACGGCTCAGAAACATCTCGCCCCCCCACCTTCCTCCTGTTTCTCATCAGCTGCTGTTCAATTATTCATCTTTTTCCTTCTCGGTGAAGTTGTTTTTGTGTCTTTGTGAGGACGGTGTGTGCAGCACCAGCTGTAGGACGGGACCGGTCTGGGTCAGAACCAGGCGTCTGGGCCAGAACCAGGCGTCTGGGTCAGAACCAGGCGTCTGGGTCAGAACCAGGCGTCCTGGGGCAGAACCAGGCGTCTGGGGCAGAACCAGGCGTCTGGGGCAGAACCAGGCGTCCTGGGGCAGAACCAGGCGTCTGGGGCAGAACCAGGCATCCTGGTCAGAACCAGGCGTCTGGGGCAGAACCAGGCATCCTGGTCAGAACCAGGCATCCTGGTCAGAACCAGGCGTCTGGGTCAGAACCAGGCGTCTGGGTCAGAACCAGGCGTCTGGGTCAGAACCAGGCGTCCTGGTCAGAACCAGGCATCCTGGTCAGAACCAGGCGTCTGGGGACCTGAGGGTCCTCCACAAAGACCAGAAGTGTGAGGCAGAGAAAGTGCTGAATACTTCATCAGAAGGGCGTGGGCTCCTGCTATAAATCGAGCTCCTTTCTGCATTTCTTCTTCTTCAGTATAATTGGAGACGTGGCGCCACCTCAGCCGAGGTCCCCTTCAGCTCCCCATAACTGATTATCAATAAGTGGATCACTTCCTGTTTAAATCTAACCTTTCAGCAGTATTGACCAGCAGTTATTAAACTTGGAACAGGAAGTAGCCGGTCCGCGTCCCAGCATGCATCACTGGAAGGTGCGGTCGGTCTGGACCGGTTCAGTTTGCAGGTGAGGGTCTGGATGATGTCGCCGCCTCGGTTGTCAGATGCAGCTGATGAAGCTTCAGACGGACGCCGTCACTCACGTTTCACGTTGTCATCGTCATGAAAACGCCGTCGCAGTGTTCAGGTTTCCTCCTCTTCTTCTTCGTTGGTGCTGAAAGGCGGTCTGCGCCCCATTAGTTGTGGTATTTGTGTTGAACCGAGGACGCGGCCTCACCTGGACTCGCCTGTAGCCCCGCCTCCTCGCTGTCCATCTACAGGTGCTGTCTCTGAGGCCGCCGACCTCTCACCTGGGCCCAGGTGCTCCCGGGCCCAGCCGGACCGCTCTTTCCTCGTCTTTAGTTTCACTTCCTGTTGGGGAGAAATCTCTGACTGTTAGACCTCTACTAATGACTTTATTTTCTCAATTTGTAAACAATGTATATTTTAAACAAATAAAATATTTTAAACGTAGCTCCGCCTCCGGGTTTCATTCCCCGCAGGAGCGTCCCGGTGCATGATGGGATACCCTGAACAGGTAAGGAAACGGGTCCTGGTGTCCCTGCTGCAGAGTTCTGATGGGTTCTGTTTGGGTTCTGTGGAGTTCATCAGGAACCTTTGAGGCCTCTGGTTCTGATCACTCGTGGTTCGGATCGCTCGTGGTTCGGATCGCTCGTGGTTCTGATCGCTCGTGGTTCTGATCGCTCGTGGTTCGGATCGCTCGTGGTTCGGATCATTCGTGGTTCGGATCGCTCGTGGTTCGGATCGCTCGTGGTTCGGATCGCTCGTGGTTCGGATCATTCGTGGTTCGGATCGCTCGTGGTTCGGATCATTCGTGGTTCGGATCATTCGTGGTTCTGATCGCTCGTGGTTCGGATCGCTCGTGGTTCGGATCGCTCGTGGTTCGGATCATTCGTGGTTCGGATCGCTCGTGGTTCGGATCGCTCGTGGTTCGGATCGCTCGTGGTTCGGATCGCTCGTGGTTCGGATCATTCGTGGTTCGGATCGCTCGTGGTTCGGATCGCTCGTGGTTCGGATCATTCGTGGTTCGGATCGCTCGTGGTTCGGATCATTCGTGGTTCGGATCGCTCGTGGTTCGGATCGCTCGTGGTTCTGATCACTCGTGGTTCGGATCGCTCGTGGTTCTGATCCCTCGTGGTTCTGATCGCTCGTGGTTCGGATCGCTCGTGGTTCTGATCGCTCGTGGTTCGGATCATTCGTGGTTCGGATCGCTCGTGGTTCTGATCGCTCGTGGTTCGGATCGCTCGTGGTTCTGATCACTCGTGGTTCGGATCGCTCGTGGTTCTGATCGCTCGTGGTTCTGATCCCTCGTGGTTCGGATCTCTCGTGGTTTGGATCATTCGTGGTTCGGATCGCTCGTGGTTCTGATCGCTCGTGGTTCGGATCGCTCGTGGTTCTGATCACTCGTGGTTCGGATCGCTCGTGGTTCTGATCCCTCGTGGTTCTGATCGCTCGTGGTTCGGATCGCTCGTGGTTCTGATCGCTCGTGGTTCTGATCCCTCGTGGTTCGGATCTCTCGTGGTTTGGATCTCTCGTGGTTTGGATCTCTCGTGGTTTGGATCGCTCGTGGTTCGGATCATTCGTGGTTCGGATCACTCGTGGTTCGGATCGCTCGTGGTTCGGATCGCTCGTGGTTCTGATCATTCCTGGTTCGGATCGCTCGTGGTTCTGATCGCTCGTGGTTCGGATCATTCGTGGTTCGGATCGCTCGTGGTTCTGATCATTCCTGGTTCGGATCGCTCGTGGTTCTGATCGCTCGTGGTTCGGATCATTCGTGGTTCGGATCGCTCGTGGTTCGGATCGCTCGTGGTTCTGATCGCTCGTGGTTCGGATCGCTCGTGGTTCTGATCGCTCGTGGTTCTGATCGCTCGTGGTTCGGATCGCTCGTGGTTCGGATCATTCGTGGTTCGGATCGCTCGTGGTTCGGATCGCTCGTGGTTCGGATCGCTCGTGGTTCGGATCATTCGTGGTTCGGATCGCTCGTGGTTCGGATCATTCGTGGTTCGGATCATTCGTGGTTCTGATCGCTCGTGGTTCGGATCGCTCGTGGTTCGGATCGCTCGTGGTTCGGATCATTCGTGGTTCGGATCGCTCGTGGTTCGGATCGCTCGTGGTTCGGATCGCTCGTGGTTCGGATCGCTCGTGGTTCGGATCATTCGTGGTTCGGATCGCTCGTGGTTCGGATCGCTCGTGGTTCGGATCATTCGTGGTTCGGATCGCTCGTGGTTCGGATCATTCGTGGTTCGGATCGCTCGTGGTTCTGATCGCTCGTGGTTCGGATCGCTCGTGGTTCTGATCACTCGTGGTTCGGATCGCTCGTGGTTCTGATCCCTCGTGGTTCTGATCGCTCGTGGTTCGGATCGCTCGTGGTTCTGATCGCTCGTGGTTCTGATCCCTCGTGGTTCGGATCTCTCGTGGTTCGGATCTCTCGTGGTTCGGATCGCTCGTGGTTCTGATCGCTCGTGGTTCGGATCGCTCGTGGTTCTGATCACTCGTGGTTCGGATCGCTCGTGGTTCGGATCGCTCGTGGTTCTGATCCCTCGTGGTTCTGATCGCTCGTGGTTCGGATCGCTCGTGGTTCTGATCGCTCGTGGTTCTGATCCCTCGTGGTTCGGATCTCTCGTGGTTCGGATCTCTCGTGGTTCGGATCGCTCGTGGTTCTGATCGCTCGTGGTTCGGATCGCTCGTGGTTCTGATCACTCGTGGTTCGGATCGCTCGTGGTTCGGATCGCTCGTGGTTCTGATCCCTCGTGGTTCTGATCGCTCGTGGTTCGGATCGCTCGTGGTTCTGATCGCTCGTGGTTCTGATCCCTCGTGGTTCGGATCTCTCGTGGTTTGGATCTCTCGTGGTTTGGATCGCTCGTGGTTCGGATCATTCGTGGTTCGGATCACTCGTGGTTCGGATCGCTCGTGGTTCGGATCGCTCGTGGTTCTGATCATTCCTGGTTCGGATCGCTCGTGGTTCTGATCGCTCGTGGTTCGGATCATTCGTGGTTCGGATCGCTCGTGGTTCGGATCGCTCGTGGTTCGGATCGCTCGTGGTTCGGATCGCTCGTGGTTCTGATCGCTCGTGGTTCGGATCGCTCGTGGTTCGGATCCCTCGTGGTTCTGATCCCTCGTGGTTCTGATCATTCGTGGTTCTGATCGCTCGTGGTTCGGATCGCTCGTGGTTCTCGGAGGCGGTCTGTGGCGTTTCTCTCCTTCTGAAACCTGTTGGACTGAAGCTGGAGGCTGTGGTCTTCCTGGTTTGGGTCGGACAGAACCAACCAGAACCAACCAGAACCTGCAGAACTGGTTCATGTTGAGCTGAGTTTTAAATGTTCCAGAGAACTTTGTGCCACATTTTAAAGTAATTTTTTAAATGTTGAAGTGGATTTGATTTCATCTTCTTTGAAATGAACCTCAGACCAACACATCTCAGGAAACTCCATCAGTTTCTGTCTAATAAACCAGAAATAATTCAAGTCAGAAACGATGAAACAAAACTCGACGCTCCAGGTTTTATTCCTCCTAAAGGTGAGATTTTTAGGGACTTTTGTCAGCCGCCATCTTTACCTGACTTCAACTCCAGATGATGCTGCATTCACTGTACCTCAGGAGTGGGAAGTTTGAACGCTTAAATCGAGCCTTGCTAATAACTGCTGTGAATAAAGCAGCTGAAAACAAGGCAAAGACCCAGAGGTGCTGCTGTGGTTAGCATCCATGCTAACAGCAGCGAGGCCCGGCAGCTTTGCAATGACCAGCGAAAGCTTCAAGTAAAGGAAGGAGAAGGTCGGCGAGGGCAGAAGATGAGTCGCAGGCAGGCGACGGGGCAACTGAACCCGGACCGAACACGACTATGAGGGTCAGAGTTCAGGGATACACTCAGTTTGTTGAACCTGGAGTTTAACACCGAGTTTCACTGATTCTGATCCAGGTTCTTGGTCAAGAACCTGGATCAGAAATGGACCAATTTAATCATTTGACTTTCTCACACACAGTTTAAAGGCTGTGAGAACAGTTTGCAGCCTTCTATGGCCGAAATGAAGAGAAGCAGAAGAGGAACAGGCTGGTTCCCTCTGTAGGAACCTTCTGCAGTTCCTAGAACCTTTTCAGGAACGTTTTTTCATTCGGACTTACAGGAACCAGGGACCGAGGCCCTCAGGTCCTGGAACCATTTCAGCTCCTTCAGGGTCTTTTCTGGTCCCACAGAAGGCAGTTCTTAGAACTCTGTCCGACTGCACCTATTGAACCCGAACCCTGTTCAGAGGGCGTTCCAGGGGAAGGCGTTCCAGGGGAGGGCGTTCCAGGGGAGGGCGTTCCAGGGGAAGGAGTTCCAGGGGAAGGCGTTCCAGGGGAAGGCGTTCCAGGGGAAGGCGTTCCAGGGGAAGGCGTTCCAGGGGAAGGCGTTCCAGGGGAGGGCGTTCCTGGGGAAGGCGTTCCAGGGGAGGGCGTTCCAGGGGAGGGCGTTCCGGGGAGGGCGTTCCAGGGAAGGGCGTTCCTGGGGAAGGCGTTCCAGGGGAAGGCGTTCCAGGGGAGGGCGTTCCGGGGAGGGCGTTCCAGGGAAGGGCGTTCCAGGGGAGGGCGTTCCTGGGGAAGGCGTTCCAGGGGAAGGCGTTCTGTTTTTACAGAGGAAGGCGTTCCTGGGGAAGGCGTTCCAGGGGAAGGCGTTCCTGGGGAAGGCGTTCCAGGGGAGGGCGTTCCTGGGGAAGGCGTTCCAGGGGAGGGCGTTCCAGGGGAAGGCGTTCCAGGGGAGGGCGTTCCTGGGGAAGGCGTTCCAGGGGAAGGCGTTCTGTTTTTACAGAGGAAGGCGTTCCTGGGGAAGGCGTTCCAGGGGAAGGCGTTCCTGGGGAAGGCGTTCCAGGGGAGGGCGTTCCTGGGGAAGGCGTTCCAGGGGAAGGCGTTCTGTTTTTACAGAGGAAGGCGTTCCTGGGGAAGGCGTTCCAGGGGAAGGCGTTCCTGGGGAAGGCGTTCCAGGGGAAGGCGTTCCTGGGGAAGGCGTTCCAGGGGAAGGCGTTCTGTTTTTACAGAGGAAGGCGTTCCAGGGGAAGGCGTTCCTGGGGAAGGCGTTCCTGGGGAAGGCGTTCCAGGGGAAGGCGTTCCTGGGGAAGGCGTTCCTGGGGAAGGCGTTCTGTTTTTACAGAGGAAGGCGTTCCAGGGGAAGGCGTTCCTGGGGAAGGCGTTCCTGGGGAAGGCGTTCCAGGGGAAGGCGTTCCTGGGGAAGGCGTTCTGTTTTTACAGAGGAAACTTTATATCGATGGTTGTGTCTGAGGATTTGATGGAGTGAAAGTGAAAAGAATGAATTTTATGTTTTTATTAAACCAGCCCCCCCCAGGAAAAGGAAACACTGCCCTTCACATTCAGCCTGTCCTGAGCAGGCGAGTGTTGGTTGTCATGGAAACACACGTTCCTTTTCAGGTGGAATCAGTTTAATTCAGCATGACATCATCACTCAGCGTTCTGATTGGTCCGACTCTCCTTCAGGCTGAAGAACTCTTCCAGAACCTTCTCCACCTCGTCCTCGCTGTAATCCGTCACCACAAACTGATCGCCGTCGGCTGCTCCTCGGATCATGGCCGACAGCGCTGCAGGAAACAGGAAGTCCATCATCAGCCAATCAGAACAATAACATGAACTGTGCCATTTCCTGATTGGCCAGGAAGGAAACAGGAAGTGTGCTCACTGCGTCCAGAGGACGGTCTGAACAGACACAGGACCTTCTTCTTCATGTCCACAGCTCGGCCGAGTTCGTAGCCGACGCCCAGAGACGGCTGCGTCACCTCGGCAACGACCACTGAGAAACCCACAGGTCAAAGGTCAGAGTCTGCAGATACTCAACGATCAATCAATCGCACAGCGACCGGCTCTCACCGTCCGACTGTCGCAGCCAATCCACATCCCGGTCATGGATAGCCTGGTCTCCCGCCTCCATGGCGCCCTCTCCTGTCCAATGACAGAGCAGCAGGTCAGTGACATCACACAGGAGCACCAAGCCGCTCCCCTGTGAGTAATCAATAAAACACAAACGATCAATAACTTCTTTCACAGACATTTCCTGAAACGGGTTCTGTTCTGGAGCCACACCATCGGAACCAGGCCTGTACCTGAAGTGCAGGTGCATCAAGGTGATGTAAAAAGCTGCAGAGTCAGCACTAACGGGCCAATCAGAATAACTGAAAGGAAGGACAGATGACCAATAATCTGATCAATAAATATGGTTCTATTAAGTTTTCCATCTTTGGATCAATGACTGTCAGCTCCACCTGGTTGCAGGTACCATCGGACCTCACTGAGCCTCTGGATAACAGAACCAGCTGACCTCCTGGACTGGTTCAGGAGGCGGAGCTTTGACATCTGCACACCTGAGAGGTGTTCCACCAGGAGCTGAAGAAAGCCTCCCTTAGACTAACACCATCTCCAACTTTAGCCTCAGGTCGTTCCTCTCAGACATCTCAGCTGCATCTGAGCGAGGCCGATTCAACCCGATTCAACCCGACAGAACCGGGCTTTGAGCGAGGCCGATTCAAGCCGACAGAACCGGGCTTTGAGCGAGGCCGATTCAACCCGACAGAACCGGGCTTTGAGCGAGGCCGATTCAACCCGACAGAACCGGGCTTTGAGCGAGGCCCGATTCAACCCGACAGAACCGGGCTTTGAGCGAGGCCGATTCAAGCCGAGTGCCCAGGAACGAAGGAAGCCCTGACGAGTGGATGGTGGAGGAAAGGAGAGCAGGACCAGAGCTTTCCTCTGCAGCTGAACAAAGATGCTGATGGAGCTGAGTGATGAGTTTAAACGTGTGATCACCACAAAAGGTAATCAGCTGCCATCAATAAAGGAGGGAAACAGACTAAGTTTCACAGCATCTGTTTATTTCTCTGTCCTCCTGTGTTCATGCTCTCCTCTTTGGGTTTTAATTCTTTCCATAAAGCGCTGAACTGTGTCTGTATGAGATGTTCTGGCCCGGCTCGGTTCATTAATAACCCAATAACCAGCAGCAGCACCATACTTTGGGGCTATATGTGAGCCACATATCCTGCTCTCAGGAAAAGAACTAAATAAACCTCCGGCTCAGCTCTAACTTCCTGTTAATGACGCAACACCTGAGACCACGTGACCAGTGCAGAACTCCTGCTGTGTGTTTCAGAAACGTTTCTGTGCGCGTGCTGGTGTGCAGACCTGTGTCGCTCAGCTCAGCGCTGCTCACGTGCTCGGTCAGCACACTCCCGTAGCTCTGCAGCTTGTGCACGATCTTCTGGTACACGTGCACGTCGTCTCTGCCGCCGCGGATGCTGCCGCAGAAATAGACCTTCATCCTGGGTTCCGCTGGTTCTGCTGGTTCCGCTGCTCCCGCGTTCTGCTGGTTCTGCTGTCCAAACCGAGCCTGAGTGCTGATGCCGCCTCTTTGCGCGCTGCGGTCCCGTGGCGCCCTACGTCATAAACTGCGGGGTTCGCCCTGAGCAGAGACTTGAAGGTGAAGAGTTCGACGTGACGCTGGGGTGAATTGGACCGGGTCTCTATTAAAAGTTAATGTTCTCGGGTTAGATGTGTTTCCCCTTTCAGGAGAAGTTCTTGGGTTAGGGTTTGGCTGGATTTGAGTTCTGAGAGTTGGATGATCTGAGCAGCAGAACCAGTGCAGAGCTGTAGAGTATATACAGGGTTATACTCTACAGCTCTGTAACCGGGGGTCTTCTTGAACTTCTGTAAGTTAAGAAAACTAAAGAAAACTAAAGAAAACTAAAGAACCAGTTACAGGTGACCACAGAACTACTTCCGGTCCGGCTTACAAAATAAAGGTACCATTAATACAGGATGTTGCGTTTAAGCACCCGGGGCTCAATAAGAATTTCCACCATCAACACCTTCATGTTGGGCGTTTTTGTCCTGAGGTTCTGCTGGTGTGGTTGGTTCTAATGAGGTTCTGTGGTTCGGGTCGGTCCAAAGAGTTCCTTCATTTGTGTTTTCATGTTTTAGTTCAAATGAACCGTTTTTTGTGGATTCTTCAGAAACATCCTGCAGATGTTCTGGTCTTCCTGTTTGTTTGGATCATTACAAAAGCTTCAGCAGAATACACAGAAGTTCTGGTTCCTCAACTGTTTTCATTCTTCATAGAAGAAAAATGTAATTTTTTTTTAAAAAACGCGTTATTTTTGCATTTGACCCGGTTTTGACCATTTTACAGGAGAGGGTCAGTTCTGATTTGGACCTTGAACTCACCTGGCAGACAGAACTCAGGTTCCACTTCCCCAGTTCTTCCTGTGTGATTAACTTCCTGTTTCCAGCCCCTGAGCCGGGAGTCTCACCTATCTTTACCTCTCGGATCAATACCTGCGATTATGAGTCATTCCAATCAGCTGAAGGATTAAAGAGAAGAACATGTTGGTGTTTGTATTGATCTGAAACTCACCTGCAGACCCGATCCCAACCAGACTGTTCAAGGAGGTTTTCCCCTTAATCAATACTTCCATATTGGATCTGATCGATCGGTCTTTGTTGAT
Source organism: Leuresthes tenuis (assembly GCF_036924035.1). Lineage (NCBI taxonomy): Eukaryota > Metazoa > Chordata > Actinopteri > Atheriniformes > Atherinopsidae > Leuresthes > Leuresthes tenuis. Next base: position 223,272 of record NW_027325362.1, on the reverse strand, counting down.
AGGATATGTACCTCAGACTTTTAAGGTTGCTGTAATTAAACCTTTACTTAAAAAACCTACTCTTGATTCAGAAGTGTTGGCTAATTATCGGCCTATATCCAATCTTTGTGATCATTTCCATAGAAATAATCTGTTTGAAGAGTTTCAGTCAGGATTCAGAGTGCATCATAGCACAGAAACAGCACTGGTGAAAGTTACCAATGATCTCCTCTTAGCCTCTGATAGCGGACTTGTTTCTTGTCCTGTTGGATCTCAGAGCTGCATTTGATACGATCGATCACAGCATTCTGTTACAGAGACTTGAACATGTTATTGGGATTAAAGGAACTGCATTAGGCTGGTTTAAGTCATATTTATCTGATAGATTCCAGTTTGTTCTTGTAAATGAAGAATCTTCCTCACACACCAGAGTAAGTCATGGAGTTCCTCAGGGTTCTGTGCTTGGACATCTGTTCTCTCCACAGTCCCTCAGGCTCAGGACGGGGATTGGATCAGAGGGAAGTTTCAGTGAAATCTGTTGGTTTCCTGAGCTGGGAAACTGTTTTTGAACTGGTTCTGAATTAATGAATTGTAGTAATTTTGAATGTAATTAATTGGATTTTATTGGATTATGATCTCAGTCAGGGGTCCTCATGCTGAGATTAACTGAAGCTACAGTTGGGTCCTTATCTGAGGGGAATTATCCTTGGATATATGGCGGTGAATGAATGGAATCACTGGCACAAAGCGTGTCATACCCCGGTACCATAGGTGGCGCTGTCCCCATTTCAGCTATCGCTAATAGAGCCACTTCCTGTTGGCGTCTTCACCGCCAACAACAACAAACTCAGGCATTCAGAAAGATGGAGAACGCAGAGCGAGATGAAGCTGCGTCCCTCTCCATCTGTGATGAGCTGGTTATGGAACAGAGATGCACAACGGTCTCCATCGCCTTGTTTCTTTCTTTCTGACGGCAGGAATATCGTCTCCTTCCACTTCAGGGGGACGATCCCGGGGAAAAATCTGGAGCAGAACGCTCGATCCGATTGGACTCTAATTGGCTTGAATTGGACTCTGAATGAATTGGACTCTAAGTGAATTGGACTCTAATTGAATTGGACTCTGAATGAATTGGACTCTAATTGAATTGGACTCTGAATGAATTGGACTCTGAATGAATTGGACTCTAAGTGAATTGAACTCTGAATGAATTGGACTCTGAATGAATTGGACTCTAATTGAACTGGACTCTGAATGAATTGGACTCTAAGTGAATTGGACTCTAATTGAATTGGACTCTGAATGAATTGGACTCTAATTGAATTGGACTCTGAATGAATTGGACTCTGAATGAATTGGACTCTAAGTGAATTGAACTCTGAATGAATTGGACTCTGAATGAATTGGACTCTAATTGAACTGGACTCTGAATGAATTGGACTCTGAATGAATTGGACTCTAATTGAACTGGACTCTGAATGAATTGGACTCTGAATGAATTGGACTCTGAATGAATTGGACTCTGAATGAATTGGACTCTGAATGAATTGGACTCTGAATGAATTGGACTCTGAATGAATTGGACTGTGTTACTGAAGTGCCCAGAGATGACATTTGTTGTGAACTTTATAAATAAAACTGAATCAATCCTTTGATATTTGTATTTTCACATCTGTGCTGTGATCATTTATCAAACAGTTAATTTTTTTATGTTTACGTCCTTCAGCTGTTAAACTCGAGTTTTAGTCCGACATCAAACAGAAACCAACACTAACCCTTTACTCATCATTTCAATCTGTACATCTAAAAATTAATCTTTGAGCTTTATTCTGAAATATCTTCAGGGAGCTTCCTGCTGAACCAGGTTCTGCAGGTTCTGAGCTTCCTGCTGAATCAGGTTCTGAGCTTCCTGCTGAATCAGGTTCTGAGCTTCCTGCTGAATCAGGTTCTGAGCTTCCTGCTGAATCAGGTTCTGCAGGTTCTGAGCTTCCTGCTGAATCGGGTTCTGCAGGTTCTGAGCTTCCTGCTGAATCGGGTTCTGCAGGTTCTGAGCTTCCTGCTGAATCGGGTTCTGAGTTTCCTGCTGAACCGGGTTCTGCAGGTTCTGAGCTTCCTGCTGAATCAGGTTCTGCAGGTTCTGAGTTTCCTGGTGAATCGGGTTCTGCAGGTTCTGAGCTTCCTGCTGAATCGGGTTCTGCAGGTTCTGAGCTTCCTGCTGAACCAGGTTCTGAGCTTCCTGCTGAATCAGGTTCTGCAGGTTCTGAGTTTCCTGGTGAATCGGGTTCTGCAGGTTCTGAGCTTCCTGCTGAATCGGGTTCTGCAGGTTCTGAGCTTCCTGCTGAATCGGGTTCTGAGCTTCCTGCTGAATCAGGTTCTGCAGGTTCTGAGTTTCCTGCTGAATCGGGTTCTGAGTTAGGTGAAGACGGTGATGACGGTTTTTATTTCTTTATGTACACAATCAATACATCAGGATCAACATAAATGTACAAACGGGTGACGAAGACCAGTACACAGAGCCGAGTCCATTTGGACCTTTGAGTCCATATTGTTTGGTCCAGGTACTTACTGGGCCCTCACCAGGCCCCCCAGCAGAACCCCCAGGCTCCTCATGGTGCCGTTCGGCATCAGTTCTGGAACGTCTCGGGCCACCCGCTGCATGGGTGCCATGTTGGGTCCGTCAAGAGAGTCCAGCAGCCCTGAAAAACAGAACATTTGCTGTCAGGTTCTGGTTGGTACCGGCCACATTATCGGGTAAATGCTCAGAACCAGTTCCTGAGGGCTGTTCTCTGTACTTTGCAGGATGGCCTCTGAGGTTCTGGTGAGTTCTAATTTGTTGTCCTAAGTTCTGGTTCTGGTTATGTCGTGTATCAGGTTCTGTTGTGGTTCCACCTGTGTTTTTCATGTTGTTTTGATTCTGTGCCGTGGTTCGACCTGCTACCTTTGGTGTCTGGTTCTGTGTTAGGGTTCTGCAGACGAGGCTTTTCAGAGTCTCTGGACTGAGGTTCTGGCTCTAGAGATGTGGCTCAGTTTGAAGGTTCTGAGATGGTGTTTGGGTTCTGGTTCTGACCTTCCAGGATCCGGTGGTAGCTGAAGTGCAGGTACAGCAGGAAGCTCATGTGGAGGAGCGACAGCGTCCCGCAGAGCAGCAGGCGGGGGGTCTGCCCCATGGTCCGGGACAGCAGAGCCGCCACCTGACGGGCAGAAACCGGGTCAGTCATACAGGAAGTGACACGTCAGTCATACAGGAAGTGACACGCTGACGGGGCGTCAGTCACACAGGAAGTGACACGCTGACGGGGCGTCAGTCACACAGGAAGTGACACGTCAGTCATACAGGAAGTGACACGTCAGTCATACAGGAAGTGACACGTCAGTCACACAGGAAGTGACACGCTGACGGGACGTCAGTCACACAGGAAGTGACACGCTGACGGGGCGTCAGTCATACAGGAAGTGACACGTCAGTCATACAGGAAGTGACACGTCAGTCATACAGGAAGTGACACGGGAAGTGACACGCTGACGGGGCGTCAGTCACACAGGAAGTGACACGCTGACGGGGCGTCAGTCACACAGGAAGTGACACGTCAGTCATACAGGAAGTGACACGTCAGTCATACAGGAAGTGACACGTCAGTCACACAGGAAGTGACACGCTGACGGGGCGTCAGTCACACAGGAAGTGACACGCTGACGGGGCGTCAGTCATACAGGAAGTGACACGTCAGTCATACAGGAAGTGACACGGGAAGTGACACGCTGACGGGGCGTCAGTCACACAGGAAGTGACACGTCAGTCATACAGGAAGTGACACGGGAAGTGACACGCTGACGGGGCGTCAGTCATACAGGAAGTGACACGTCAGTCATACAGGAAGTGACACGCTGACGGGGCGTCAGTCATACAGGAAGTGACACGTCAGTCATACATGAAGTGACACGGGAAGTGACACGCTGACGGGGCGTCAGTCACACAGGAAGTGACACGTCAGTCATACAGGAAGTGACACGTCAGTCACACAGGAAGTGACACGCTGACGGGGCGTCAGTCATACAGGAAGTGACACGTCAGTCATACAGGAAGTGACACGTCAGTCATACAGGAAGTGACACGTCAGTCATACAGGAAGTGACACGTCAGTCATACAGGAAGTGACACGTCAGTCATACAGGAAGTGACACGCTGACGGGGCTGATGGGAAGTGCGGTCCTACCATGCGCAGCGTGGACAGTCCTCCGACCAGCAGCCACAGCACGTAGAACAGGAAGTGGAAGTGGATGTTGTAGGTGACCAGGAGGACGACGCAGTGACCAAACAGCCCGTAACCCTGGAAACAGGAAGAGATGTCAGACATTATGCTGCCATATGAGTGGAGGACGTCGTACCGATACCGACCAGCAAGGAGAGCATCTGCAGCATGGTGATCTGAGCGTTGACCAGGTACGCCAGGAAGTAGATGAAGGAGGAGACGCCAAGCCAGTAACCAAAGCAGGTGCCGATGGCGGTGCCCATCAGAGTGCCCTCCCTCTGCGGCAGGAACACAGAGCACGGTCAGAACAAGCTGCGTTCACTGGGGCTGGGATTTATCAGGTGTGTTTGTTCTTACAATGACGGTTCCTGACGTCTTCATGCCATGCAGCAGGATCGCCACCAGAGTGAAGACCAGCATCAGGGGGCCGTACAGCTCGCCTGCGATCTTCTGCCACACAGGAGTTTCAGATTAAAACCAGTTATCTGTGCAGCTCTGATGTGTGATGAGTTTAGTTTGGGTTAGTTTAGTTTGGGTTAGGTTAGTTTAGTTTAGTTTAGAGCAAAATGTCCAGAGAACCAGACTCAGGCACACAGGAGGTCCGGAGAGGTTCGGCTGCTCGGCTAAACTGCAAGAACTGGGAATGCTGAGCTGCCCATTTGTGATAAATAAGGTTTAATGAAATCTGAAATCTGGTTCTGGAATAACATCAGAAGACCCAGAGGTCTGCTTCTTGCAGCCTAAAACTGGATGAACTGAACTGTGTGACAGAACCAAAGCACACAGGAAGCTGCTGAGTTCTGACAGTTCTGACCAGAACCAAGCAGGCAGACCCAGACGAAGGATCAGCTGATGTTTAACCATCAGTTTATGGTTCTGTTTGGTGGGACCCACAGCTGAGCCAGTCTTACCGTGTGCAGGTGAGCAGTGCGTACCTGGGGGAAGTTGATCATGCGGACAGGTATGAGCGACTCCATCAGCCTGTGGGCAGACAGAGAGGTCAGCGCCAGCCTCAGCAGGAAGCAGCGGACAGGAAGAGGAAGTGGATGTCCTACCTGCTGCGCACCTGGACCGGCTCCACGTCAAAGTATGGCCGCAGGATGTCGATGTTGGCGTACAAGTTGAAGGCTCTGGACGCCTGCCGCTTCCCTGCCTGCCACACCTGAAGAAGAACACAGTGAAAGCCTTCAGAACGCCGCCCTCAGATGTAACTGACTCCGCCTCCTTGGCGTTGTTATGGTACAGACTAAGTGAAGCAGAACTACGCGGCCTCTGATTGGTCGGTGCGAAGGACCTTACCTCGTCGGCCACTTGACGGCCCAGTTGTCCCTTCAGTCCCTTCATCCCCAGGAACTCGCCGTCGTCCGTGTCCTCGGTGGCGGCCGCCTCGGCGGTCACCTCCTCCTCCTCCTTCATCCTCTGGTGCATCTCGCCCACGTCCTCAAAGCTCGAGCCTGACGTGTCGTCCATGTTCTCCATGTCGATTACGGCTGACCCACCCTGAAGGCCACACAGCCATCAGCCAATCACAGAACACACAGACATGATGTCACAGCTGTCAGTCAGCTGATAGCCTCATCTCTGACTGATTAATAACAAACGGACCAGAACCGCATTAATCTGCAGAACTCTGAGTGATTCAACCGGAACCAGCAGAACCTTCAACACCTCAGTTAACTGGCAAGTTAGCAGTTCAGCACGGTGGTAACAGGGTTAGTTAGCAGGATGATAACAGGGTTAGTTAACCAGGCAGTTATCAGGATGATAACAGGGTTAGTTAACCAGGCAGCAGGCAGTTAGCAGGATGATAACAGGGTTAGTTAACCAGGCAGTTATCAGGATGATAACAGGGTTAGTTAACCAGGCAGTTATCAGGATGATAACAGGGTTAGTTAACCAGGCAGTTAGTAAGATGATAACAGGGTTAGTTAACCAGGCAGCAGGCAGTTAGCAGGATGATAACAGGGTTAGTTAACCAGGCAGTTAGCGGGATGATAACAGGGTTAGTTAACCAGGCAGTTAGCGGGATGATAACAGGGTTAGTTAACCAGGCAGTTAGCAGGATGATAACAGGGTTAGTTAACCAGGCAGTTAGTAAGATGATAACAGGGTTAGTTAACCAGGCAGTTAGTAAGATGATAACAGGGTTAGTTAACCAGGCAGCAGGCAGTTAGCAGGATGATAACAGGGTTAGTTAACCAGGCAGTTAGCAGGATGATAACAGGGTTAGTTAACCAGGCAGTTAGCAGGATGATAACAGGGTTAGTTAACCAGGCAGTTAGCGGGATGATAACAGGGTTAGTTAACCAGGCAGTTAGCAGGATGATAACAGGGTTAGTTAACCAGGCAGTTAGCAGGATGATAACAGGGTTAGTTAACCGGTCAGTTAGTAAGATGATAACAGGGTTAGCTAACCGAATAAAAACAATGTTAGTTAGCATCAGTTTAGCTCACTTGGATCAGGTTATCGTCGAAGCTTCCCCATGGTTCCGCGTTCCTGCTCCCGGAGCCCGCGGACATTTTCACCGTGGTGGGTCACAGAGTCCGGTTCTGCGGTTCTAAAGCTCCCTGGAAGTTTTGGTTCCGCTCACTGACGGATGGACCTTAAACTCGACACGATCCGCTCTGATTCAATGTTTTCGTTTCTGAGGACGACGTTACAGACCGAACTGACTCCGCCTACTTAACGTACGTCATACACTGAGACGACGTGGAGGTCGAACATATCGCGAGATTTCAGTGAGGGCATTTAAACGAAAAGCCTGTCAATAGAAAACAGATCAATAAGTAAAAACAATTATTTCTTAAGGTTCTGGCAGAGTGACCCATAAGAACTAAGTTTCTGTAACAGCCCAGAATTTGTTTTCCGAAGTCAGAAACAGATCGGAGTTCTTTTTTTTTTTTAAATACCAAAATAAAGTTCAGTTTTTCTTCTTCAGAATCTGAACATTTACAGTTTGATTCCAGAAACTCCTTTTCCCTGAATACAGAGAAGGTTCTGGGAGGACAGATCCTTCCAGAACATATTTGAGAACCTGAGAAATTAGTTTACATCAGTTTGTAATCAGGTGGTAATTAAGGACAATGTCCGAACATCTGTGAGACGATTTTCTCTTTTTATCATTTGTTCTTCTTTACATTCACAGTCAGATTTAAAATATTCGACTTGTATAATTAAAATATCTCCAGTTAAAGTTTGAATCAGTAACTTGACCTTCTGCTTTTACTTTATCTCATTTAACTTTTGAAAGTTTCCTTCTTTGACTTCAGTGGAACTTTAAAAACTCGTTTGTGATCTCATCAACATTGTGAAACACAGATCTCAAGCATCAAAAGTTTCTTTAGCTTTTCACTCCCACAAGAAAACAGGTGTTTCTGTTGATCAGTACATATCAGCTGTATTTTACAGAAGGATTATGAGGTGAGAAGTTCTGCTCATGTGTTTATTTTCAGTCACAGATGAAGATCTTTACTCTCCATGTTCTGCTGCTGTAGGCCCAGGCTGCTGGGGGAGCTCCCATGATGCACCTCTCCTCCCTCCATGTACAGATGACATCATTGCTGTCATTAACTTGTGTTTCTCTCTCTCAGCAGGTGTCTCTGGCCTGGTGTTACGCTGCTTGTTGTCCCCTCTTTCCTGTCCTCTCAGCCCCAGCTGGTCCAGGCAGATGGACCCTTCCTGGTTCTGGTTCTGATGGAGGTTTCTTCCTGGTTCTGGTTCTGATGGAGGTTTCTTCCTGGTTCTGGTTCTGATGGAGGTTTCTTCCTGGTTCTGGTTCTGATGGAGGTTTCTTCCTGGTTCTGATGGAGGTTTCTTCCTGGTTCTGGTTCTGATGGAGGTTTCTTCCTGGTTCTGATGGAGGTTTCTTCCTGGTTCTGGTTCTGATGGAGGTTTCTTCCTGTTAAAGGGAGTTTTTTCTCTCCACAGTCACCTCGTGCAGCTCAGGCTCAGAGAGAAGCTTCAGTGCAGTCTGCTGGTTCCCTGAGCTCAGCTACTTTTAATTAAATTAGCTCAGTATGAATTTAACTGATTTGGAATTAAATCAATTGGATTCTAAATGGATTGAATTGGATTGAATTGTACCTTTGAATTTCCTTGAGATGACATTTGTTGTGACACAAACAATGTGCGCAAAGTGAAAACTCCGGGTTAGAAATGTGTTTCCTGTTGAAATCTGAATTTTTAGTGGAGGAAAACCTGATGTCCTGTAAGCCCATAACGCCGCCCTGAATCTCAGTATCACTGAGCTACTGGTCCAAAACCCGGCACCGGGGCAGTTCTGACGGATCCAGTGATCCAGTCTGGATTAGCATCAGAGACTGAAAATTAAGTAGAGTTTGATCTTCACTGAGAACAATCTCTGACTACATGTCTAAGAACAACCTGCAGAACCGAGGCTGACCCTGAGAACCCATCATAAGGGTTGTGAAGAGTGGTTCTGCTTTTGAGGCTGAGAGGAATTCATCATTAAACCTTTGGGTCAGCTGCAGACACGGGATGGTCGTTTGTGTTTTTCAATTTATCCAAAGAAAACAGAAGTGAACCCAGTATTGAACCATGAGATCCACCACAGATGGGACCTTCTGACTCATTTCAGCAGACCCCAGTGTGGTCCACCAGGCTACCCTAACCCCCAGAACCTGGTTCTGAGTGTAATTGTTATGGTTTCCAGTGACAAAAACTACTTTAAATCAAACTCACTTATTTATTTTTTTCACACACTGCAATGTTTTAAATCCACGAAGAAGTTTACTATTACCTGTTTAATTCTGGATCATTTGAACTACTTTCTGTGCCACAAAATCCTGTTTTTAATAAAGTCAACATGAGGACAAATGTTTCAAAATTTCAAACAGCATGATCTTTGTTTTACAAATGTTTTTATAACCCTCGCATAACTGATCTCTAATTCTTTAACGACATGCTTATTTCTATGTTTAATCTCTCTCGTGTTTGACACTTCTGATATTTCTTTGTTTGTCAGATGCGTTTTGTGGTACCTGAACTCTCTCTTTTACGCCAGCAGGGGGCAGCAATGCTCCTTCTCACTACAGCGAGATGTTGTGTCCAATTCTCGCGACACTTCCCATCATTTACGTATTTTTTCTTTCCTTGACGTGATCGTGACATTGGGTTAACTGCCGGTGGGAAAGACCGGCATTCAGCGGACAGTATTCAGTCGGAGGTATCACCGAATCGGCCCAAGTCATTTATGACATCGAAGTCAAAAGTCCACGTCAAAGGCACAAGGTGAGTTAAGTTCTAAATGGTTCTTTTTGACATCGATGCCCTCAGCTAACACATTAGCACTGCTAGCTCGGTCAGCGGAGCTAACAGTTAGCCGCTAAGGGCAGCGGTCTCTGGGTTTCACAGCTTTAATCTGTTTATATACGTGATTTAACATGTTTTAGTTTGTATCTTTACGGAGATAAGTCTCTTTTCTTTTCACACGTTGGTAGAGTTTATTAAGACGGCGTCACAAATTTAGCTAATGCGCACTGTGACGTCAAGCTGTTACAAAATAAAAATTAATAAACAAAACTAAAGGAATGTTTAAAAAAAAAGGTTTATCATTTTAACTTTTAATCAAGTTCTGTTGTTTGTCTTTTATCGTGTTTGTTAACCAAACCCGTCCGTTGTGTTGTTGGCGTGTAAAGCAAATTCTCCTAAAATTATGCATTTTTTTATTTTCATCTTCCCATCGATCAGGTTTGACTTTGTCAAATACATTTTTCATCATCATCCACTTTTCCAGATTCCGCCCTATTAATCGGCATACTTTGCACACACAGAGTAGGAGAAATGTGTTTTTATTCGTTTTGCTGTATTCCTCCTGCTCGGGTTTAATGTGGCTGGAGTTAGAAATAAACGGACCTGTTCCTGAACAAAGTGCCCGCTGGATCGTTTTCTGCACGCCGAGTGTTGGAGGACAGCTCTGACAGGCGGATAAAGGCTGAAGTTTTTGTTCAAACCGAACACGCAGAGTTTTCCTGCGGAGTTGTCACGTTTTTCCACGTTAATGACTGACAGGCATCAGCTGTCCACGCCGCGTGTGCCTGATAAGAAAGGAGCATTGTGTTTTTATACGGGCCGAGGAGGAAGGAGCTTGTTGTTGTCCTGCGGCCTCGCCGCAGCACCCTCCCCCGGCCTCCCTCTCCCTCCCCCGGCCTCCCTCTCCCTCCCCACCGGCGCAGCTGCGTACGTGCGGGTCTGCAGGCGGTAATGGCGGACATCCAGCTTCCTCATTCCTGTGAGCTCGGAGCGCTGTGGGGGGAAAGCTCTGCGGCTGAATCCGGAACCTTCTCGCGGTGTTTTCCGTCTGTGAGCAGCAACATAAGGTCCGATCCACCGGGCCTAAATGTCTGCTTCAGGCCCGTTACACATGCAGCAAAGTGTTCAGCTGCAGCTGCAGCTAGCTTCCATTTGGGTTAATCTGCAGGGTTCTGTCCGTGAAGCTTTGTTATCAGACACATTTTTAATGATTCAGGCTCACACCAACAGACTCCTTTATTTTCCCTGAATCTTCCTCATGTGATGCTGAACCACTTTAAAAGTGCTTTTCATGCAGGAACTGCAGAGCTGGGACAGTTTGTTCTGCTGGGACAGTTTATCTGAAGGCATTCAGCTCATATTACTGCAGGAAGACCTTATCGATGCTGGTGCTCTGATCACAGGAAGCGATCAGTCTCCAGGCCTCAGTTTGGGTTTCAGGGTTTAAAGATCAGCAGAATATGGTTCTGATCAGCCTCCTTATTGATACAGTTTTGTTGATGATTAATTGTCATATGGATTTAGTTCTTTTATGAAGAATCTCAGAACACGGCAGGTGGTGGCAGCTGAACAGAACCGGGCCGGCTCCCGGGTTTTGTTTCCTGGATCCCTTCCTGTTTGTCTGCTTCTGTTTATTTTCTTTGCACCAGAACATCAGTTCTTTTTGGAAAAAAGGATGTTATCAGCTGCTCTTTGAGCCGTCAGCTGACAGCCTGTTTACAGCTGATACGGCGCCCTGAGGCCACGCCCCACACCATCGTCCTCAGAGGACGGTTCTGTTTACTGATGTGACTGGTTTAATCCCAGTGGTCGTGGTGAGCCACCGGCTCTGACCAATCCCAGAGCACAAAGGTGTGGCGTGCACAAAGGTGTGCACGTCTGCTGAGTCAGTCAGCGTGAACAGAAGAGGCTCAGATCGGCTTTAAACCAACAGCATGAGTCCAGTATGTGGTTCTGACAGGTAGAACTCTGCTATCATCTGTCTCGTTTGCTTGCGTTTTATTTTGACACTCGGTTCTCTCTCTGTTTCCTGTCCAGGATGCCGTCTCCGGCGGTGGCGAGTGGGCGGAAGCAGTGCCAGCAGGCCCAGGATCAGCTGGAGGACGCCATCACCGGCGTGCTGAAGGCGGAGCAGCAGCTCAGGGAAAATGTCCGGGAGGTCAGCACCTTCATCCTCCTCTTCCTCTCTCTGTCATAAACACTCACAAAAGGCAAACACAGTGCACGTGGTGTCACTGGTGTCACGTGCACGTGGTGTCACTGGTGTCACGTGCACTGTGGCATCACTGGAACGCCGCTGGTCTGAAGTTTGGGTCGAACTGCCGCCTGTTTATGTATTTATCAGACGCTTTTATCCAAAGCGACTTACAGGTAGGGTTAGGGGTCTTGCCCCAGGACCCCTGCTGCAGTCATGCAGGGATTCAGGGGATTTGAACCCAGGGTTTGGGCCCTAACCCACATTGAAGGTGGCAGTCATACCACGACTCTATCCAGGCCAGCCTGCTCAGCGGCTGCTGATAAGAAACTGAGGCGCTCAGCAGAAACGTGCACGAGACTCGGTCTGTTTGTGTCGGGTGAATCATTGACCTGAAATACTTCTGACACCACAGAAGAAGAACCGCAGCCGTGTGATTGGCTGATCCGGGATCAGCTGCGCATTGTTCGGTCTGACCAATCAGACAAGAGCTTCATCCAGGCTGACCTCATCATCGTGTGTGTGTGTGTGTGTGTGTGTGTGTGTGTGTGTGTGTGTGTGTGTGTGTGTGTGTGTGTGTGTGTGTGTGTGTGTGTGTGTGTGTGTGTGTGTGTGTGTGTGTGTGTGTGTGTGTGTGTGTGTGTGTGTGTGTGTGTGTGTGTGTGTGTGTGTGTGTGTGTGTGTGTGTGTGTGTGTGTGTGTGTGTGTGTGTGTGTGTGTGTGTGTGTGTGTGTGAAGACAGAACAGGGCGTGGTTAAGTGTCTGTATATCAGGTGGAGAGGACGGGGACAGTTTCAGTAGCTGGTCTCACCTGGACTCTGCTGTGTTTTCTGCTTTTTTCAGATAAGCTGCAGGTAAAGGTTGGTTTGTGTACAGCTGTTTATAGGTGTTTACCAGCCGTTTATAGGTGTGTACAGGTGTTTACCAGCCGTTTATAGGTGTGTACAGGTGTTTACCAGCTGTTTATAGGTGTTTACCAGCCGTTTATAGGTGTGTACAGGTGTTTACCAGCTGTGTACAGGTGTTTACCAGCCGTTTATAGGTGTTTACCAGCCGTTTATAGGTGTGTACAGGTGTTTACCAGCCGTTTATAGGTGTGTACAGGTGTTTACCAGCTTTTTATAGGTGTGTACAGGTGTTTACCAGCCGTTTATAGGTGTGTACAGGTGTTTACCAGCTTTTTATAGGTGTGTACAGGTGTTTACCAGCCGTTTATAGGTGTGTACAGGTGTTTACCAGCCGTTTATAGGTGTGTACAGGTGTTTACCAGCCGTTTATAGGTGTGTACAGGTGTTTACCAGCTGTTTATAGGTGTTTACCAGCCGTTTATAGGTGTGTACAGGTGTTTACCAGCTGTGTACAGGTGTTTACCAGCCGTTTATAGGTGTGTACAGGTGTTTACCAGCCGTTTATAGGTGTTTACCAGCCGTTTATAGGTGTGTACAGATGTTTACCAGCCGTTTATAGGTGTGTACAGGTGTTTACCAGCCGTTTATAGGTGTGTACAGGTGTTTACCAGCTTTTTATAGGTGTGTACAGGTGTTTACCAGCAGTTTATAGGTGTGTACAGGTGTTTACCAGCTTTTTATAGGTGTGTACAGGTGTTTACCAGCCGTTTATAGGTGTGTACAGGTGTTTACCAGCTTTTTATAGGTGTGTACAGGTGTTTACCAGCCGTTTATAGGTGTGTACAGGTGTTTACCAGCCGTTTATAGGTGTGTACAGGTGTTTACCAGCCGTTTATAGGTGTGTACAGGTGTTTACCAGCCGTTTATAGGTGTTTACAGGTGTTTACCAGCCGTTTATAGGTGTGTACAGGTGTTTACCAGCCGTTTATAGGTGTGTACAGGTGTTTACCAGCCGTTTATAGGTGTGTACAGGTGTTTACCAGCCGTTTATAGGTGTGTACAGGTGTTTACCAGCCGTTTATAGGTGTTTACCAGCCGTTTATAGGTGTTTACCAGCCGTTTATAGGTGTGTACAGGTGTTTACCAGCCGTTTATAGGTGTTTACAGGTGTTTACCAGCCGTTTACAGGTGTTTACCAGCCGTTTATAGGTGTGTACAGGTGTTTACCAGCCGTTTATAGGTGTTTACAGGTGTTTACCAGCCGTTTATAGGTGTGTACAGGTGTTTACCAGCCGTTTATAGGTGTGTACAGGTGTTTACCAGCCGTTTATAGGTGTGTACAGGTGTTTACCAGCCGTTTATAGGTGTGTACAGGTGTTTACCAGCCGTTTATAGGTGTGTACAGGTGTTTACCAGCCGTTTATAGGTGTTTACCAGCTGTTTATAGGTGTGTACAGGTGTTTACCAGCCGTTTATAGGTGTGTACAGGTGTTTACCAGCTGTTTATAGGTGTTTACCAGCCGTTTATAGGTGTGTACAGGTGTTTACCAGCTGTGTACAGGTGTTTACCAGCCGTTTATAGGTGTTTACCAGCCGTTTATAGGTGTGTACAGGTGTTTACCAGCCGTTTATAGGTGTGTACAGGTGTTTACCAGCTTTTTATAGGTGTGTACAGGTGTTTACCAGCCGTTTATAGGTGTGTACAGGTGTTTACCAGCCGTTTATAGGTGTGTACAGGTGTTTACCAGCTTTTTATAGGTGTGTACAGGTGTTTACCAGCCGTTTATAGGTGTGTACAGGTGTTTACCAGCCGTTTATAGGTGTGTACAGGTGTTTACCAGCCGTTTATAGGTGTGTACAGGTGTTTACCAGCTGTTTATAGGTGTTTACCAGCCGTTTATAGGTGTGTACAGGTGTTTACCAGCTGTGTACAGGTGTTTACCAGCCGTTTATAGGTGTGTACAGGTGTTTACCAGCCGTTTATAGGTGTTTACCAGCCGTTTATAGGTGTGTACAGGTGTTTACCAGCCGTTTATAGGTGTGTACAGGTGTTTACCAGCTGTTTATAGGTGTGTACAGGTGTTTACCAGCTTTTTATAGGTGTGTACAGGTGTTTACCAGCCGTTTATAGGTGTGTACAGGTGTTTACCAGCTTTTTATAGGTGTGTACAGGTGTTTACCAGCCGTTTATAGGTGTGTACAGGTGTTTACCAGCTTTTTATAGGTGTGTACAGGTGTTTACCAGCCGTTTATAGGTGTGTACAGGTGTTTACCAGCCGTTTATAGGTGTGTACAGGTGTTTACCAGCCGTTTATAGGTGTGTACAGGTGTTTACCAGCCGTTTATAGGTGTTTACAGGTGTTTACCAGCCGTTTATAGGTGTGTACAGGTGTTTACCAGCCGTTTATAGGTGTGTACAGGTGTTTACCAGCCGTTTATAGGTGTGTACAGGTGTTTACCAGCCGTTTATAGGTGTGTACAGGTGTTTACCAGCCGTTTATAGGTGTTTACCAGCCGTTTATAGGTGTTTACCAGCCGTTTATAGGTGTGTACAGGTGTTTACCAGCCGTTTATAGGCGTTTACAGGTGTTTACCAGCCGTTTATAGGCGTGTACAGGTGTTTACCAGCCGTTTATAGGTGTGTACAGGTGTTTACCAGCCGTTTATAGGTGTTTACAGGTGTTTACCAGCCGTTTATAGGTGTGTACAGGTGTTTACCAGCCGTTTATAGGTGTGTACAGGTGTTTACCAGCCGTTTATAGGTGTGTACAGGTGTTTACCAGCCGTTTATAGGTGTGTACAGGTGTTTACCAGCCGTTTATAGGTGTGTACAGGTGTTTACCAGCCGTTTATAGGTGTTTACCAGCTGTTTATAGGTGTGTACAGGTGTTTACCAGCTGTTTATAGGTGTGTACAGGTGTTTACCAGCTGTTTATAGGTGTTTACCAGCTGTTTATAGGTGTGTACAGGTGTTTACCAGCTGTTTATAGGTGTGTACAGGTGTTTACCAGCCGTTTATAGGTGTTTACCAGCCGTTTATAGGTGTTTACCAGCCGTTTATAGGTGTTTACCAGCCGTTTATAGGTGTTTACCAGCCGTTTATAGGTGTTTACCAGCCGTTTATAGGTGTTTACCAGCCGTTTATAGGTGTTTACCAGCCGTTTATAGGTGTGTACCAGCCGTTTATAGGTGTGTACAGGTGTTTACCAGCCGTTTATAGGTGTTTACCAGCCGTTTATAGGTGTTTACCAGCCGTTTATAGGTGTTTACCAGCCGTTTATAGGTGTTTACCAGCCGTTTATAGGTGTTTACCAGCCGTTTATAGGTGTTTACAGGTGTTTACCAGCTGTTTATAGGTGTTTACCAGCTGTTTATAGGTGTTTACCAGCTGTTTATAGGTGTTTACCAGCTGTTTATAGGTGTTTACCAGCTGTTTATAGGTGTTTACCAGCTGTGTACAGGTGTGTACCAGCCGTTTATAGGTGTTTACCAGCCGTTTATAGGTGTTTACCAGCTGTTTATAGGTGTTTACCAGCTGTTTATAGGTGTTTACCAGCTGTTTATAGGTGTTTACCAGCTGTGTACAGGTGTGTACCAGCCGTTTATAGGTGTTTACCAGCCGTTTATAGGTGTTTACAAGTTGACAGAGAAGAGAAGCTCTCATGTCTTTACCTGTTTACTTGTAACTACTTTACTTTACCACTGCACCCGTAGAAAGCAGAGCTGCTGATTGGTTGGTGTGTTCAGGCTGTGACATCACTCTGATGTAACCACTGCATGGGACTTTGGGACATGAATCAGAGCCTGCAGCTCCTGGCTCTTTAACTTTGATCGGTGTGGCTGTTGTTGATCCAGCAGCTCTGATGGGTGAGATCGGCTTGCCATTGAAGTTCTGTAGAACCATATCTGAGCGCGCTCACACTTGGATACATTTACACAAAACACAAGAGCAGGGTTTTTCTAACGTAGTGCAGAGTGAACCTATCAGCATTGGTGGTCCTTCTCACCTGTCTGTCTCCGCCCTCAGGTGCGCTCGGAGCTTCAGAGCTGCGTGAGCCGCCAGCAGGAGGCGCTGCGCTGCAGGGAGGTGTGGCTTCTGGGGCAGATTGACCTGCTGGAACAAGTGAAGACGGAGACTCTACAGCAGCAGCTTCACCAGCTGCACCGGGTAACTGGCTCCCTGGTTCTGCTTGATTCCGACACCTCAGAAGCCAAATTTACATGAATGGTGTTCGCCCGGTGTTTATCTGGGGTTCGCCCGGTGTTTGCCTGGTGTTTGCCTGGGGTTTGCCTGGGGTTTATCTGGGGTTTGCTTGGTGTTTGCCTGGGGTTTGCCTGGTGTTTGCTTGGGGTTTGCCTGGTGTTTGCCTGGTGTTTGCCTGGTGTTTGCCTGGTGTTTGCCTGGGGTTTGCTTGGGGTTTATCTGGGGTTTGCTTGGTGTTTGCCTGGGGTTTGCCTGGTGTTTGCTTGGGGTTTGCCTGGGGTTTGCCTGGGGTTTGCCTGGTGTTTGCCTGGTGTTTGCCTGGTGTTTGCCTGGGGTTTGCTTGGGGTTTATCTGGGGTTTGCTTGGTGTTTGCCTGGGGTTTGCCTGGTGTTTGCTTGGGGTTTGCCTGGGGTTTGCTTGGGGTTTATCTGGGGTTTGCTTGGGGTTTGCCTGGTGTTTGCCTGGGGTTTGCTTGGTGTTTGCCTGGGGTTTGCTTGGTGTTTGCCTGGTGTTTGCCTGGGGTTTGCTTGGTGTTTGCCTGGGGTTTGCCTGGTGTTTGCCTGGGGTTTGCTTGGTGTTTGCCTGGGGTTTGCTTGGGGTTTATCTGGGGTTTGCTTGGGGTTTGCCTGGTGTTTGCCTGGTGTTTGCCTGGGGTTTGCTTGGGGTTTATCTGGGGTTTGCTTGGGGTTTGCTTGGGGTTTATCTGGGGTTTGCTTGGGGTTTGCCTGGTGTTTGCCTGGTGTTTGCCTGGTGTTTGCTTGGGGTTTGCCTGGTGTTTGCCTGGTGTTTGCCTGGTGTTTGCCTGGGGTTTGCTTGGGGTTTATCTGGGGTTTGCCTGGGGTTTGCCTGGTGTTTGCCTGGGGTTTGCTTGGGGTTTATCTGGGGTTTGCCTGGGGTTTGCCTGGTGTTTGCCTGGGGTTTACCTGGTGTTTACCTGCCGTTGCAGCTCAGAGGTCAGTTTGACATCATTGACCATCAGATGCAGAACTCTTACAGCAGCAACGACCTGAGCAACCAGCTGACCAGCTGCATGGAGAAGTAAGTACACCAACACCTGTTCAGAGACTCACCTGAACACACCTGTAGGTGAACAGTCTGACTCTCTGCAGATGAACACCTGAGAGAAGGTTGCACTCTAACTTCTAGTTGTTTTTTTGTCACCTGTGTTGGCAGGTTGTCCTCTCTGAGCCTGACACCTGAAGAAACACCTGAGATGAGTTTCTATGCCGACACGCGCTCCCTGAGGCAGGCCATCACCTCATTCGGCAGCGTCACTGCTCAGGTAGCACACCTGTCCTCCTGTGTACATGAACATGCATCCATCACCTGACCAGGTGTTCTGACCAGGTGTTCTGACCAGGTGTTCTCCTGTTTGCAGCTCGTGGAGGGCGTGTCCTGTCAGAACTCCGCCCTTCGGAGGGCTCAGGTGCAGAGCTGTCCCGTCTCAGACAGCAATCAGGTGAGTATGAGGCTGAGCTCTGCTCGCTGTGATCTGGTTCTGGGTTGTCGTCCCGGTCCGAGTCACTGGCTCTGTGTTTCTGCAGAAGATGGAGGCAGCGGTACTGGGTGACTGGCTGCTGGAAACCCGTCCAGCTAGCAGCACTCCTATTGGTTACGAGTCCAGCAAGAACCCCCAGGATTGGCTGTTGTCCCATAAGGAGAGCAAGGTGAGTCCTCAGACCATCATAACCGGGTCTGATGGATCAGAACCAGGTCTGAAATGGTGTTCTACCTGCCTGTGTCTGTGCCAGACTTCCTGTCCTGTCCAGGCCTCGACGGACTTCCTGCGGGCCTGGGGTCAGCTCAGAGATCTGGAAGCATGGCTTATCCAGGACCAGAACCCAATCAGCAGGGAGAGGACCAACAGCAGCTGCAGCTCCTCCTTCTCCATCGAGAAGATCGACGACTCAGAGTTCGCCGTTCCGTCTGAGGGCGAGGAAGAGGTTGAGCTGAGCGACTGGCTCGTCACCCCCGTCCACCGTTGCCATGGAGACCATGTCGGACGCGGAGCGCTGGCACCGTGTGCTGAAGCCGTTCGAGGACGGCTGGTTGGCCAGCGAGTGGCTGGTGGAGGCGGGCCGTCCGGCCGCCGACTGCTCCTCCTGCTGTCAGACCAGTCGTGCCGTGGAGATCGAGAACCTGGGACGCCTGAAGTGCCTGAAGACTCCGCCCACATCCAGCCCCGTCTCCCCCACCACGACCCCCGCCACTCTGGAGGCGTGGCTGCAGAAGGTGGTGCCGGTGCAGCCGAACTGCCGGGCCAATGAGCCCTGCTCCACCTACGCCGACTGCGTGTGCGACGAGAACTGTGGGAAGGCGGCGCTGAGCCGCTGGCTGCTGCAGCAGGAGGGACGGGACAAGAACGGCGTCCCCGTGGCCAAGAATGCCCCGCCCCCCGTCAAGAATGCCCCGCCCACCGCCAAGAGCACTCTGCCCATCACGTTCCACAGAGAGCAGGAGCAGAAGGTAAGAACCAGAGCTGAGCTCCGTTACAACGGTTGATCAATCAATCGATCGATTGATAACCATCGGGCTTCTGTGCAGGTTCAGGCCATCCTGGAGGCGTGGCTCCACCCCACTTCCTCTTGTAGGACCGCCCCCCTGTCCGACTGGGTGACTCCTGAGGAGAACGTCAGGAGGGGCCACAGCTCCCAGCTCCAGCCTTCCTCCTCATCTCCATTCCAGCGTCCTCTGGATCTGGACCTCTGGGTGCTTCCTGAGGAGGCTCCAGGTTCTGGAGGTCCAGCCCGTCCAGCTGAGGAGGAAGAGGAGGACAAGTGGCTGCTGAAGAAGAGGAGCCAGGCCCAGGTAACACAGACCGGTCCAGGTCAGACGGGCCGGTCCAGGTCAGACGGGCCGGTCCAGGTAACCCGGTCCAGGTAACACAGGCCGGTCCAGGTCAGACGGGCCGGTCCAGGTCAGACGGGCCGGTCCAGGTCAGACGGACCGTTCCAGGTGACACGGACCGGTCCAGGTGACACGGACCGGTCCAGGTCAGACGGACCGGTCCAGGTCAGACGGGCCGGTCCAGGTCACACGGGCCGGTCCAGGTCAGACGGACCGGTCCAGGTCAGACCAGTTAATCCAGACTGGTCCGGTTGTGAGTTCACTTCCTGTGTTAACTGTGAACTTCCTTTCCAGGAGCGCTTGGTTCTGCCCACGGTGTGCGATCTGTTCTCCTGTATGAAGGTGGGTGGAGACAAAGACAAATGGCTGCACAGGGCTGCCGTGCAGGTGAGTTACCTGCAGGTTAGCGCGCACTTCCTGTCTGGTTTCCTGTCTGGTTTCCTGTCTGGTTTCCTGTCTGACCTGTTCCTGTTTCCTCCAGATGTGACGATGATGAAGACGTTGCTTCTTCTTCTTCTTCTGGGAGTCACTTTATCGCTGATGATCGCACACAATCGCATTAATCCAACTTCGCCTTCTTCTTCTTCTTCCTGTGACATCACCACCTTCCGCCCAGCTGGCTCATCCAATCAGGAGCCAGAACAGATGATCGGTCGGCTGCTGGGAACAGACATCATGGAACTGATTAGAATCTGCAGCCTGATCAACTGAGTGGTGTTACTAATAACCTGATCAATAATGGATGCCTGATGTAGTGAGAAGGCTTCAGTAGCAGAGCCTCACCTGGAGAGCTTCAGATGCTGATGATGCAGGGTTGGGGGCGTGGCCAGGATATGTTGGGGCGGGGCTGTGTGTGAGTGGGTGGGGTTAGTTTTAGATTAGCTTTTATTGTAATTGATCTGAGTTAATATTTTATCTTTTCCTCTGCTGACATCACTTCCTGTCCAGACTGTTGCATGATTTCCGCTCTGGGCCGTCTGGGACGCCGCTCAGGGCGGAAAACGCCAACGACAGTCTGAGAGGATGGACTCTTTCCCAGAATGCAGTCTGGTCAGCAGTGATTGGTGCTTTTTATTTACGCTGGGCTCTGATTTCTGGGGGGGTGGAGTTTAAACATTTAACCTGTGATGTCATCAGTGACCTCCAGCTGTTTTTCTCTGGTAATAAATTCATGCTGACATCATCAATTTGTCTGTGACGTTTCTCATCAGAACAGAATAAAACCAGCTGGTCCTCAGCGGGTGCTAAACCCTCAGTAACACCTTAGGTCTGTGTAAAACTAAGTGAACCCCTGATCCAGCAGCAGTGAGTGTAAAACTAAGTGAACCCCTGATCCAGCAGCTTCAGCAGCAGTGAGTAAAACTAAGTGAACCCCTGATCCAGCAGCTTCAGCAGCACTGAGTGTAAAACTAAGTGAACCCCTGATCCAGCAGCTTCAGCAGCAGTGAGTAAAACTAAGTGAACCCCTGATCCAGCAGCTTCAGCAGCAGTGAGAGTAAAACTAAGTGAACCCCTGATCCAGCAGCTTCAGCAGCAGTGAGTGAAACTAAGTGAACCCCTGATCCAGCAGCTTCAGCAGCAGTGAGTAAAACTAAGTGAACCCCTGATCCAGCAGCTTCAGCAGCAGTGAGTGTAAAACTAAGTGAACCCCTGATCCAGCAGCTTCAGCAGCAGTGAGTGAAACTAAGTGAACCCCTGATCCAGCAGCTTCAGCAGCAGTGAGTGTAAAACTAAGTGAACCCCTGATCCAGCAGCTTCAGCAGCAGTGAGTGTAAAACTAAGTGAACCCCTGATCCAGCAGCTTCAGCAGCAGTGAGTGTAAAACTAAGTGAACCCCTGACCCAGCAGCTTCAGCAGCAGCTTCAGCAGCAGTGAGTGTAAAACTAAGTGAACCCCTGATCCAGCAGCAGCAGTGAGTGAAACTAAGTGAACCCCTGATCCAGCAGCTTCAGCAGCAGTGAGTGATAAACTAAGTGAACCCCTGATCCAGCAGCTTCAGCAGCAGTGAGTGATAAACTAAGTGAACCCCTGATCCAGCAGCAGCAGTGAGCTGCAGTGATGGTTTCCTGTGGGACGTTATCGTCTCTCTCCTGGTTCTGGAGGAATCTCGGCCCTCTTCTGTCCAGCAGCTTCGGCTCATTGAGGTTTGCAGCTTTGGTTTAATAATTAACTTTAAATCTGGTTACAGCTTTCTCTGACAGAAACATTCTGAATGCAAATTTCTTCTCAGAAGCCGTAGAGTAAGGTCAAAGGTCGGATTAAACGAGGGAAACTGTGTGATTAAGGCAGTGAGACACTGAGAAAATCCAATAAGGAGTCTAATATAGAATCAAAGTTAATATTTAGTCATTTTCAACGTCTGCATGAATATTAAAGTCACCGCTGTCCAGGTGGAGGACAAGCAGAAGAGGTTTTTGGGATTTCCACTTTGGGTGGAAAAACAGCTTTCTGTCATTTCTTTAAGGAGTCTTCAGGAATAGTTCTCCAGGCTTCTTGAAGGACATCCCAAAGCTCTTCTTTGGATGTGGGCTGCCTTTTGTTCCGTTCTCTGTCAGATGATCCCACACTGCTTCAATAATGTTGAGGTCCGGGCTCTGGGGAGGATTCATCCCTCCATAAGACCTGTTGCCACTGATTTTCAGTCCACTTCTTGTGTCATTTGGCACAGCTCAGCCTTTTCTCCCTGTTTCCCTTCCTTAAGAACGGCTTCTTGACAGCCACCCTTCCATGGAGACCATTTCTGATGAGGCTTGGGCCAACAGTAGATGGATCAGCTGAAGGTCCAGATGCATCTCTCAGGTCCTGTCAGGTCACAGCTGGATTTTTTCCTCTTTCTTAAGGACATCACTTTCAGATCCTGTTCATCTGCTGTAGATAGTTTTTTAGGCCTGACACTTCTTCTTTTGTCCTCCACTTGTCCAGTTTCCTCAAATGTTTTAAGGACACACTGCACACCATGCTGAGATATGCCAAGTTTTCAGCTAATAGCTCTTTGGGAATCACCTTGTTGCTGCAGAAAATCCTATTTTCTGTCTGTCAAACTGTGTTTTCTTTGCTGTTTTTCATAGATGCAGCTAAAGAAATGGAACAAATGATGTGTCTTTGTGACAAAGAGCCTAAAGATCCAGTTTAAAATGGCTTCTTTGCTTCTGTTTCTGTAAGAAATCAGGACTCTGGGTCTCAGTAATAAAGTGAATGTATGTTTGCAGGAATATTATTGGCTGATGGGAAAGTGAAATAGAATTTGAAACAAAGAGATCTTTAAATCTCAACTTCATGTTTTCCTTCACTGTAGGAATTAAAAGCTCTCAGAACCGGTCTATAACAGGGTTTCTGTGGAGGGATTTTTCTGATGAAACTCACTCCAGCATCACAGGAGCAGCTTAAAGTAAAGACGAAGCAGACCGGCCTGACAGAAAACACGTCAGGGAAGAGCAGCGTTCACTGATTATCTGAAACTGTATCAGTCACACACACTGATAAGCTTCCTGTTCACTGCAGCCGAGGCCACACCCTCCACCAGGACCCCGCTGATAAGTGTGACATCACTGTGACATCACGGTAGGTCAGCGGCCCTCTGACAGGGACAGGGTCTCCCCAGGCACTGCAGCAGGGCTCAGCTGCTTATTGATCAGCACCAATCGCTCACATGGCTGTTGCTGTGGAAACCAAATGAACTGAGAACAGCTTAAAGACCGCCCCACATGACCCTCGCTCTGAGGGGGAGGTCAAAGACCAGGTCTGAACCTGTTTGATCAGGCGGACAGATGTTCAGATGTGACCTTTGACCCCTGCCAGCTGCTGAGTTTGAATGCAGAGAGGCTGCTGGTCCACCCTCACCTCGAAGGACGGAGGAATCAAGAAGGGAGAGGAACATTTTCCGTTTGAGTGTGAAGGCTGTTTTTGTTCTTCTTCTGGTGTTATGGGTGGAACTGCAGGTGTTTCCTCTGGAATTTTCTGGGTTTTATTTTCTGGTTCTATGAGTGGTTTCTAGAGTGACCAACTGATTCATCAGCTGACTGACAACACAGGTCAGGCGCCGCCTGCTGGACGCTCCACACTCACTGCAGGTGAGCTTCAGGTAGAACCAGTGGAAGCTCAGGAGGAAGAGCAGCTGTCCAATCAGATGGTCGGAGGTTCCACAAACACATGCTGAAGTGCTCTTTGGCAGAATACTGAATCCTGCACGCAGCAGCAGGTAGCAGCAGGCAGCAGCAGGTAGCAGCAGGCAGCAGGCAGCAGCAGCAGGCAGCAGCAGCAGGCGGCAGCAGCAGCAGCAGGCAGCAGGCAGCAGCAGGAAGCAGCTGCAGGCGGCAGCTGCAGGCAGCAGCAGGCAGCAGGCAGCAGCAGGAAGCAGCTGCAGGTAGCAGCAGCAGCAGCAGCAGCAGGCAGCAGCAGGCAGCAGGAAGCAGCAGCAGGTAGCAGCAGCAGCAGGTAGCAGCAGCAGCAGCAGGCAGCAGCAGGCAGCAGCGGCAGCAGGCAGCAGCAGCAGCAGCAGCAGTTGCAGGCAGCAGCAGCAGCAGTTGCAGGCAGCAGCAGCAGCAGCAGGCAGCTGCTGCAGGTAGCAGCAGCAGCAGGCAGCAGCAGCTGCGGCAGCAGCAGCAGTTGCAAGCAGCAGCTGCAGGTAGCAGCAGCAGCAGCTGCAGGTAGCAGCAGCAGCAGCAAGCAGCAGCAAGCAGGCAGCAGCAGGTAGCAAGCAGGCAGCAGCTAGGTAGCAGCAGGCAGCAGCAGGTAGCAGCAGGCAGCAGCAGGTAGCAGCCAGGCAGCAGCAGCAGGTAGCAGCAGCAGCAGGTAGCAGCAGCAGCTGCAGCAGGTAGCAGCAGCAGCAGCAGGCAGCAGCAGCAGCAGCAGGTAGCAGCAGGCAGCAGCAGGTAGCAGCAGCAGCAGCAGCAGGTCAGCAAGCAGCAGCAGGCAGGCAGCAGGCAGCTGCAGCAGCAGCAGCAGGCAGCAGCAGGTAGCAGCAGGCAGCAGCAGCAGGTAGCAGCCAGGCAGCAGCAGGTAGCAGCAGCAGCAGGTAGCAGCAGGTAGCAGCAGCAGCAGCAGGCAGCAGCAGCAGGCAGCAGCTGCAGGGTAGCAGCAGCAGCAGGCAGCAGCAGCAGGCAGCAGCTGCAGGATTAGCAGCAGCAGCAGCAGGCAGCAGCAGGTAGCAGCAGCAGCAGCTGCAGGTAGCAGCTTTTTTACTTTTTATTTACACATTTTAAATAACAAAATTCACAGTTTCACACCAGGAACCGTCAGTCTGGGGAGACTCCAACCCAGTCTCACATAACTATTTGGTATAAAGATGCCGTCAGAGCAGAAGAAAAACAAAACAGAGCTTGTTGTCAAAATCACAATCATCATCAGCCACAGATGATTTATATGCCGAATGATCAAGTAGCCTTTAGAGATTATGAATATATGAACATGTAACTTCAGTTTGGTGCAGAACAAATATGCGTATAGATTCACTAAAGTTACTTTTTCCTGAGGGAATTTAACAGGCCTACCATAAAGCTAGTTTTATTGTTAATTCTTTATTGAAAACGCATCACATGATGTCACAGTTGAGTAAAAATAAATAATAAAAACAAACTACACGGAACGTAGTGTACATGTAATGTAATGTACAATAGAGTTAAAATCGTCTTCAGTCATAAAGTTTGGCGCGAATTAATAATCCCGTTGTCACTCAGGG